>NC_141164.1:12179699-12307199 GCF_053477565.2 Lygodium microphyllum | reverse complement strand
TGTATTTTGGACTTATCCAACACCATGAAATTGATTTCATAGTTTTAGAAGGTAGGGTCTTTCAATTTTGCTTTCAACCTTAGTTGAAAAACCTAAAGTTCAAACATAGTTGGATTTAGTACATGTACCAATGATTACTGGTGGCCCTATGACAATCAATAAAATAGTAAAAGTAATTTTTGGTTAGAATTTATGCCTCTTTGGAAAATTGGTTTTTCTTGAGTGGTCCACTACTTATTTGGGTCAAACTTTATGAATATGGTAAGATAATTACTAATCTAACTATCACTGGTCATTTGTCATGGCCATGGTATGCTTCCAGTATTTCAAGTAACAAATCCACTTGGTGAAATGATGGTAGATAGTAGACCTTGATCTCACTATTGTTTACTTTTTTCCTAAATCTACACTTGCTTAAGTGACTATTGATTGCTTGCATGTAGGTAATCTAGAAGGATTGTTGGTTTTAATGATTCAATACATGACTGGCATGAAACAATTGTTAGCCTGGTTGGATGAAAGCAAGATGGTTCTTCCTTTATTGCATTAAATATAGATTTTTGCCTTCCCATTGCATATGACTAATTTAGCTTCTTTGTACATGAGCATCCCAGTGTCAACTCTTGGTTATGGGACTTTAACATCCCTATTACTTCAAAACATATTTTTCAAGTTGGACACTAATAGTGAGCTGCATGCTCAAACATTGCACAAGGGTCCAAGTATAGCTATTATATGTGCCATATGTAATAAGTTGGTAGGACACTCATACCAAACAAGGTACATACTTTAGGGTCTAATTATGGACATAAGTGACTCCTGAAGGAGTGACTAATTGTGAATTTCTTGAATCTCTCCCCTTTAGTTGCTGCTAAGGATTATATTCATTTTTCTGTTTAGGCAAAAGAAAATGCTTATGAACCTATTGGTAATCAAGCAAAGTTACATTGATTGGTACCTTTAAGATTGTAACTATATTAACCTTCAACTCATGATTGGCTGATGGAAGCCATATGAGTTTTTTATTTTTTCAGATATAGATGATATTGTGCATCTCCCTAATCTTAGATTACCAATGCAAGACCTATATGAATTGTCAGTAGTATGAGCAATCAATATGATTAATATACTGTATGTATGGTCTTCTTGTATGCATTGTCTTGGATGCTCTATGCCACCTTACTTGGATGGAAGTAGGATGGTCCTTCCCTGATGGCATCCATGACACATCTTGCCTTCTAAAGGCCCACTACAAAGGTAGTTTCTTTATATTAATCTTCAACTAATACTTTTCCGCTTTTAGGAAATCATGAGAGTTTGTCATACTTTCATCATTAGGAAGAGGATACTTTTCATCTCCCTAAGGATGGATCAACAATATATGAGATGGAGATATATATTAATTGTCACTATGGTACATCTAGTAGCATAATAGTTGAAATGTGATGTACTAGTATGCATTGTTTTGGATGTCCTATACTAGCTTGATTGGATGGTTCTTCCCCTATAAGAATCCATGACACATCTGGCTTTGCCAAGTTGTATTACAGAGTTAGCTTCTTTCATTTTTAGACGGGATATCCAATCAAGCTAGTATATGAACACATGGACCCCCAATAGTTAATCCAGTTGAAAACTTCAGGAATCTCTCCCTTTTAGTTGCTCCTAAGGGTTTTCAAGATCTCTCTTCAAAAGGAAGCACGTATAAACAAGTTATTTAGGCAATTTTACATTGACTAATATTTTTTCCCTTTGACCAGTACATCATCGGGTCAAATGTAAGTAGATGCTCCTCTTAATATGAAAAACCTTCCTAGTTTTTTGATTGTACATGAGATCACATAATGGAGATAATAGAAAAGACTCATCCCTTCATGTATTTACTAAATAGGACAATCATTTATCCTTGCAAGTGTTGGGTAACACATTAACCAAGTCATTTTCATATATATTATCAAGACTAAACTCAAAGATGGCTACCACACGAAAGGCATGTCAAATTTTTTGGCTTTCAACATTCTTGAAGGAGATGATACTATGCATTTATCTAAGCATGTTTAGCATTGCAATAAACTAAGAGGTGTATGTAATATTGCATGCATCATTGGACCGTATCACCTTCGTCTCGTTAGGTCAAACTATCATTGACTATTCCTCTTTCTTAAGAATTGGGTTGACAATGATTTTCCCACAAGAGGCAACTAGTTGCACTTAATAAGCTAGGCATTTAGCAATTTGCATCTTCAAATAGTATAGTTGATCTTGATTTCTTGCTTGCCCATGTGGTTTAGAACTAACATACTACTTTCATGTCTTAAGATGCTGGCAAAAAATAGACTCTACTCTCTCAATGGTGGCCTCACTGCTCTTAGATGATAATCACTTCTATATCTTTGTTTATAAGGCTGTTGGCTACCACTTTCCTTCTCTTATAAACTATGATGATCTCACCATTTCCTAGTTAATTTATAAGAGAAATTTTAGGGATACATGGACTTGCTAAATCTAGCCATTTCCTAGCTAATAGATGGGTTTGCTAAATCTCCTATCTATAAGCTAATATATGAAAATTAACCCTGACGTTCATTTGATTCTTGGAATCTTGTCTTCATCCTTAGTGTCCAAGTTGCAATGCTTACTTAGTTAATTAACTAATGGCACTTTACCAAATTGATACTTACAACTAGCACCAAAGCAAACCAAAAACAATACATGAAGGTGTTCATAATAGTAGGCAAAATTGCTGAGACAGTGTAGGCTCATATGAAATTATTTTGTGAAGTGATGCATTATGCTAGCGAGTGAGTATCATAGTATTCTCCCCTTGCTAACGTCTGATCGATCTTAATGTCAATTAGCATGGTTAAGAGCTTCTGTCCTTATATTCCATTTTGTAATATTTCCATGCAATTAAAAGTTAGTTGGTTAGTTAGTCAATTAATAAGTTAGTAAGGTTACTAGCTAAAGACTAACTAAAGTAAAAAAATTAACTAACCTTAATAGCTAACTAAAATTTTAAAAAATTAAATAAATAAATAAATAAAAACGAGGATCGTAACCCAATATTTTTTTTGAATTAACAAGGATCGTAGCCATCCATCACAGAAATTACCACATGAATGAGAGTTATGAGCCATATTAGTCATTAATGTCAATGTGTATAGTATGGATGATCCAAAAATATTAGATTTTAGACAAGATTAGAAAATTTTTATATTGTGGATATTATTTATTTTAAATATCCTAAAAAGATATGGAAATTTCTAGAATAGAATGTCATGTAAGAAAAGCAAGTGACTTTTTCAGCCAATTTTGAAGATTTAATGGAAACAAAGAATGATTGGCCAAATTATGCATGTCGTGATCACAGTTTACAGGCAGTAAATAGCACTTCAAACAAGAAAAAAACGAAGGAGTGATTTGGAAGATTTCTAACCAAGTGTCTTGGCAAGGGTCTTGAGGTTTTCCCCCCCCTTTCGGAGTCGACGGAACTATTAGATTTGTGATTTGAGCATTAGACTGCATCTTAGAAGTTTCAAATAGCTAATTTTTCCAAGATCTCCTCCACAAAGAGCTCTTTTTCTCAATCACAACCCTTCTTCTCTTGTTTAGCTATAAATATGAGGCATGGGGAGTAGTTAGAGAAGCACAAGGAGGCCCCGAGAGAGGCTGTGAGAGAGAGGTAGAAGGATACCTCTCCAAGAGGTTGAGAGAGAGAGAGAGAGAGAGAGAGAGAGAGAGAGAGGACTTACCCCGAGAGGTTGCAAGAGAGAGAGTTAGCTCAATTCTCCCATATCTTGGTCTTCAACTAAGCCATCTTCTCTTATGCTCTCCCATCTCAAATTCATTCCTCCTTTATCTCTCGAATCCACTTGCAAAGGATGGCTCCAAAGTGACGAGGTGGAAGGACCATGGGAACCACTAGAATTGGTGAAGGAACGGGTATTGCCAGAGATATGAGAGTGTCTAAGGTTGCTGGAGTTGCCGCTACCAACACAACATCAAGTGTGGTGAACGCAAGTGCGTGCAAATATGAAATTCCCAATGTCATTGTGCCAAACCAGGTTACTCATGACTAGGTTATTATTTTGTCACATAAAATAATTACATAAAATATTAGCTTCTATATTTTACACTTACAAAAATCGACATTTTCATCTAGAAAGCATACTAGTACTACACGCATAAACAATTAATTGCTATGATTTGTAGTTAGATTAAGTGAGATTCTAAATCATGGAATCATGAAGGAAAAAGTTACAAGAGGTTATTGCATATATGACTTTATGCACACTCGAGTTTAGTAAAATAACTCGATATGATTATTGCCAAACGCAACAAGGTTAAGTGCCGTAGCTTAAAAGGTGAAACTTTATTTAAAGAATCTATAAGTCATCTCGTTAAGTTATTGGCACAATATATTTCTTTAAGGAATTTCGCTTATGTTGGGTAAGATAGCCTAAACGGGAAATTCATACCTTGCTTAACATGTGGTAAGAGATGTACTCAACACTTCTTTATGGGGAAGAGAATCCTCTTTATAATGTAAGGTTACCTTGGGATAAGGTTTACCTTGGCTGTGGAAGGTGTGAATTGCAAAATGGTGTGATTGTCATTGCATCATTTGATATACATTTGAAAGGAATGTTTGTGTTTGCTAGAATCTAGATCTCTGATTGAAAATATTAACAAACAAGATAAAAGGAAGAATTGTGCTAGGCTACCCCCAAGCTCGCTACGAGACCCTACTCCAAGGGGGTCATGGTTATTGCTTTGTGAGGCTTAAACCGGCTCTGTTAGCAGAAGGTTTGTCAATAGGGATAGTCTCGGGCAGCAGGAAATCTAGGTGCCAGGGAGCTCTGGTTGTAAATCATGCATTGTTCCTAGAATTTGATGAGCCCCTTTGTGACCCAAGATGGGATCCTGAAACCCTAAATACTAGTTACAAGGGTGGAATCTTGGTGGATAGAATACCCTCGTTGAATTATGTATATCTTCCATAAGGTCAAAAAGATGGAAATTGTAATAAGCTTCCAATATAATAAAGAAGTCTATTTTATTCAAGGATTGTTTGAATTGTATGCATGTTTGTGAGATAAATTATGTGCAGGAACATGTGATTTAATGGACTAATTAAGGAATCAGGTTGTATATGTTCCAATAATTGTGGTATAGGTAATTTAAAAACTAAAGATGATTCCATCATCAAAGGAAAGTGGGTGGGCATGACCCCTAACGGGTCCGTCCAATGGTAGGGTAGTCCCGATTAGTTGAGAGCTTTTCTAAATCGGCAATAGACATAGGAACGATAAATTGACCAACTAGTCATTAGGTAGAACCGACTTGCATTGTTTTAAGGGTCCAAAATGGGATTTGGCCTTATGGGCAGTAGGAGGATTGGCATACCGCACTCCCCTCCGTCTCCCATTCTCTTTGAACCAAGTGCAATGGCAAGTCCGCTTCAAATCGAGTAATCCTGTAGTAGAAGTGGGAACTGTCAAGAAGAAGATGAGAGAGAGAGAGAGAGAGAAGAGGAGAGAGAGTGTGTAGAAAAGAGAGAAAGACTATAGAAAGAGAGAGAAAGAGAGTGACGAGGAGAGAGAAAGACTAGAAAAGAAGAGAGAAAGACAAAAAGAGAGAGAAATAAGCCATGAAAGCTTGGAGAGAGAGGTGAAGATGAAAGGAGACTTGTATTATTATCTGATGCTCAAAAATCAAGTCCCTAACACCTTATATACTAGCTAGTGTAGCTAGTATTTTCCCATTATTAAATCCCCCCCTCTTACATTCCATCCCCACCCGAAGGTTTTTGCCCTCAAAAACAATTTGGGCACTTATGATAACTCGCCAACAAGAGCACATCAAAGTACTACTCTGCTACATTTTTACATGGATATACTAATGAATGAAGAGGTATTATTGCGTATGATGGGTCATTGGGTATGCATGATACATGGGCCTTATTGGGAATTATAAAAATGATTTTTTGACCCAAATATCTTGAGTAAATGTGAGCTACAGACAATGGACAAGTTGTTTACTATAGGGCCCCGTTGTAGTAAATCTATCATAACTTTTTGTAGGAGACTCCGATCGAGGCATGCTACACATCAAAATGGAGCTCTTAGTATGTGCTTTCAACCTATGTAGGTTGGGTTTGGCTGTTCAAAGCTTAGAATAAAATTTGGTGTAAAACAATGAGTTATCTGCAATCTTTCCTGCACTAAAATATGGGCACAGATAACTAATCTTCAGCCAAAAGATGTATGTTGGTCTAAATGAGATCCCAAGCAATCCATTAACCTCTTGGATCAAAAGGTATTCCATCATAATGATTTTCCAAGAGAAGAAAATGCCCATCAACCACATACTCCAATCCACCCGGATCAAATGGATACAATGAAGTATCCCCATAATCAAGTCCATGATCACATCCATAATCTCCCAGATCATAGGGAAGCACAAATGCCATCTTCATATTCATGTATGCCCAAATCATGTATTATATCATCATCAGGACATCTGCCGGCCATCATAACCATGATCAAGGTACTCATTATCAAATGTGCTCAATGGCTATTGTAAACCTTGATTAAGTGTAAACTGATGCTCAAGAATATTATCATGAGGTTTCTCCAAGAGTCTAGAACCTTCAGCATAACCATCTACAATTGTGAGTGCCTCATGTGATTCATCAGCTAAGATGTCATCAGCTTGTACATCTTACTCTTTATTGTTCCCTTCTTGTATATCTTCTTGGTCTTCTTACTCATCTTCTTGTTGATCATGTTGTTGATTATGCTAGTCTTGTTGTTCAGCTTGCTCATTGCTATCTTCTTTCTCATCAACACTTTGAAAAGAACTCATCATTACATTTGGGTAATCATGAGGTATGAACTAATTGGCATATAGGATACCATGGTAGTTATGAACTTGTTGTTGATCAAAGCTAGCTAGAAGAGTACTGATAAGCATGACCATTATTGTCACGTTCGTAAGAACTGGGCTGCTCAATTAAGAAAGGTTCACGTGTATAATCATGACTATGTTGCTGAAAAGGTGGATGCTCATAAGCGCTACCAAGGTTCAATGGAATGATACTCTGCATTATGACATGGTACATCATATCTATAAGCATTAACATGGTGTCTAGATGTACTTGCATATTGCTCATGTCTGTTTGCATGTTGCTACTATCCATATTCATAAGATGCATACATGGCATAGTATGTACCATCATCATATACATGTTGGCCATAAGCATAAGCATCGGGTGCATAATGCCCATGAGAGTTTGCATTAACTGATGGGAAGGTGGTTCTTTCAGCATGTACATGTGACTGATCTTCTTGCTCTTGGCAAGACAGAAGAGTGGTTCCCCCCCCTTGTCGTTAAAGACCCTGAAGTGGTGCACAACCCAGCCCGGGGAAAACTTTGCCCACCTCCCAGTGATCCAAAGCCCAAACTTGTTGCAGGTGTAGAGATATTCTGGGGACAGTGAGAATTGGCATGTCATGATGATGCCATTGATGTCTATGACATCACGATGATGACATTGATGTTTATGACATATTGATGTACTTGGGATTATGCCAGTGATGTATATGGAATATTGATGTACGACTAATGTACTTGCAATGATGTATGACTGAGAATCAGTGCTAAAATGAATCAATATGTCATAGATATCAATGGCATCATCATGATGTCATAGACATCAATGACATCATCATGACATGCCAATTCTCATTGTCCCCAAAATATCTCTGCTCCTGCAACAAGTTCGGGCTCCGGATCACTGGGAGGTGGGCAAAGTTCCCCCCGGGCTGGGTTGTGCACCCCTTCAGGGTCTTTGATGGCAAGGGGGGTCACTCCTCTTTTGTCTTGCCACCTCGCATGGCATCGGGCTTTTCCTCACCCGAAATATACATGGCAGACATTTATTAATTAAACACCCAGCATGAGATGCATTCGGAAGTAGGAATCGAAACTTTTCATGAAATGCATGGAACAGTCTTTCTTTAAAATTCTTGTCAAAATTTACCTAAAATTAGGTAACGATCTGTTATTTTTATCTTCCAGCCTCCAAACTTGGTCCCAGACTCCATTAATGCTCTAGGCTTGTAGTCCTTGTGGTCCAAAATTCCTTGATAACTGCACTGCTACTCCATGTCATGTCTGTACCCTGGTAATAATTGACAACAATACCCATCAAACCTCAACAATGGAAAAATACTATGATACTTAGTAGCTAGCATGATGAATCACTTAACAAAATAATTTCATATGAACCACACTATGTCAACATGTTTACCTACTATTATGAACAGCTTTGTGTAGTGTTTTTGTTGGTTTGCTATCTAATCTTTGCCAAACCAAAGCATTCTTACATGGAGCACACATGATTGTAGACCATATGCTACATCTGCATGGTCATTTTTGCAAAATATTAATAACTAGAAGGTATAGACAAATGCCCTTAACTCTAGTAACTAACACCACATAGAGCACACTTAATTGCATGCCATGCCCTACATTTTCATGGTCATCATTGCAAGTTGTTAATAAATGTGTGAGGTCTATGGCACACCTTTTAGTAGTCTATCAGTAGGTTTTCCAAAAATGATGTTGCCCAATGCTCCCTTGGAACGTCACGGGGTTTGTCACTTAGGCCCTATTGAGTCTACTTTGCAACAGGAGAGTTCCACCCGAACCCACTAGGATCGACCTAAATTTTCCGGTTCCTAAAATTAGACAAGTCTCCTAACAGCTAGCTAGTGCCAGTAATTGTGAGTTCTTGTAAGAGAGGGGGATTTAATAATGGGAAAATACTAGCTACACTAGTTGGTCTATAAGGTGTTAGGGACTTGATTTTTGAGCATTAGATAATAATACAAGTCTCCTTTCATCTTCACACCTCTCTCCAAGATTTCATGGCTTCTTCCTCTCTCTTTCTGTCTTTCTCTCTCCTTTTCTAGTCTTTCTCTCTCCTTGTCACTCTCTTTCTCTCTCTTCTGGACTCTCTCTCTCTCTCCTCTTCTTCTCTCTCTCTCTTTCCTGTCTTCTTCTTGACAAGTAGTATCAGAGCCATAGGTTCACGAATCTCTCCATTTCAACTACTCCTTGGGGTTCTTTCCAAGATCTATCATAAGAAGGAAGTACCTATAAACAAGTTATTCAAGTAGTGTACATTGACTAATTCCTTTTTCATTTGACTAATACATCATCTAGTCAAAAGCAAGTAGATGCTTCTCTTAATATGCAAAACCTTCCTATTTCTCTAATTTTATATGAACTCAAGTAATGGAGATATAGAAATATCATAAGGCTAACTCTCTATCCAAGTTACATTTTCTTATTAGAGAGGATAATAATTTATCCTTGCAAGCTAGTACATGAGAACTCTGGACAATATCATTGCTCTTATAATAGTTCTCAAAGCATCTTTGCTTGGCATGTATTGCACACAGTCTACTTGCCAATTGATAGCTACTTCCTAGAGCTTCTTTTGTCTATTTTTTCTAAATTTATAGATATCATTGCTCTTATAATAGTTATCAAAGCATCTTTGCTTGGCATGTAATGCGCACTTAGTCTACTTGCCAATTGATAGCTACTTCAGCTTCTTTTGTCTATTTTTTTAAAATTTACAGATGTGGTTGCTAGTAATTTGTAATAATGGAGGCAAAATCTTCTATTTGGAAAGTTTAAATTTACATTGAGTGGTGCTAATAGCAATTAGTTTCAATGTTTGCATGCTCTTGATAATTTTTAAAAGCTTAAATTAGAGTGAATATGGGTTGTTGAGCTATCACATATGCAAATTAGTATATAGAGTCTTGTGTTCATCTCATTTTAAACTAGATTTACTTTCGCTATAGTTAATTAGCTCGCATTATTGATGACATTTATCAGAAGTGTTTGAAAATTGTGAGGTGTCCACCAAGCTCATTCCAAGGCGCACCTTTTGGTAGCCCATCAGTAGGTTTTCTAAATGACATCGCCCGGTGCTCCCATGGAACATCACGGGGTTTGTCACTTAGACCCCACTGAGTCTACATCACAACGGAGGAGTTCTGGCTAAATTCACTAGGATCAACTTGAATTTTTGGGTTTCTAAAATCAGACGGGTATCCTAACAGCGAGCTAGCATTAGTAATTTCGAGTTCTCACTTCTATAGGATTACTCGATTTGAAGCGGACATGCCATTGCACTTAGTTCAAAGAGAATGGGAGACAAAGGGGAGTGTGGTACGTCAACCCTCTGGCCACCATAAGGCAAAATCCCATTCCGGCCCCCTAAAACAATGCAAGTCAATTCTACCTAACGATTAGTTGGTTGTCTTTCTATTTCTATTGCCGATTTAGAAAAGGTCCCAGCTAATTGCTCGAGACCACCCTACCATTAGACGAGGACCCCATCGGGGGTTATGCCCACCCATTTTCCTTTGATGATGATATTTAGTTTTTAATTACCTATAGCACATTTATTGGAACATATACAACTAGCTTCCTTAATTAGTCCGTTAAATCACAAGTTCCTTCATGTAATTTATCTCACAAACACGCATACAATTCAAACAATCCTTGAATAAAACAAACCTTTTTATTATATTGGAAGCTTATTACAATTTTCATCTTTCCGACCCTATGGAAGATATACAAAAGTCCACGAGGGTATTCTGCCCAACACCAAGATTCCATCCTTGTAGTAGCTAGTATTTAGGGTTCCAAGATCCCATCTTGGGGCACAAAGGGGCTCGTCAGTTACTAGAAACAATGCAGGATTTATGGCCAGAGTCCCCCCTGGCACCCACATTTCCTACTGCCCGAGACTATCCCTATGTACAGACCTTTCACTACCATAGAGTCAGTCTAAGCCTCTCGAAGTGATAACCATGATCCCCTTGGAGTAGGGTCTCGCATGCAGCTTTGGGGTAGCCTAGCATAGCCTTTCCTTTTATCCTGTTTGTCAATGTTTTTAATCAGAGATCTAGATTCTAGCAAACACAAATAGTCCTTTCAAACGTATATCAAATGATGCAATGACAATCACACCATTGTGTAGTTCCACAGCTTCCATAGCCAAGGTAGACCATATCCTAAGTTAACCTTACATTCTAATTAGGATTCTCCTCCCCATAAAGAAGTGTTGAGTACATTTCTTACAACACGTTAAGCAAGGCATGAATTTTTCATTTGGGCTATCTTACCCAACATAAGCGAAATTCCTTAAAGATATAAATTGTGCCAATAACTTAACAAGATACCTTACAGATCCTTTAAATAGATTTTCACTTTTTAAGCGTTAGTCAATACTTAACCTTGTTGTGTTTGACAATAATTATATCGAGTTATTTTACTAGTCTCGAGTGCGCATAAAGTCATATGTGCAATAACCTCTTACAACTATTTCCATCATGATTCCATGATTTAGAATTTCAATTAATCTATCTATAAATCTTTCTAGATGAAATTTCCAATTCGTGTAAGTATAAAATATAGAGCTAATATTTTACGTAATTAATTCTTATACATATGTTTTCCATATAATCTAACAAGTAGCTCTTGTACCATTTGATGCAAAGGCTAACATTTATTTTTTGGTAGAAATTTGGTACAAACCTTATTATTTTATGCGTCGAAATAATAACCTAGTAATGAACAACCTGGTTTGGCACGACATTGGAAATTTCATCTTTGCTCGCGCTTACATTCGCCACACCTGATGTTCTATTGTTGGTGGTGGCAATTCTGGCAACCTCGAGCACTCCCATATCTATGGCAATAATCGTTCCTTGACTGGTTGTAGTGGTTCTCATAGTCTTTCCACCTCCTCGCTTTGGATCCATCCGTCTCACAAGTGGATTCGAGAGATGAAGGAGCAATGCATTTGAGATGGGAGAGCATAAGAGAATATGGCTTAGTCAAAAATTGAGACAAGGGGGATTGAGCTAACTCTCTCCCTCACCAGCCTCTTAGGGTAAATCCTCTCTCTCTCTCTCTCTCTCTCTCTCTCTCTCTCTCTCTCTCTCTCTCTCTCTCTCTCTCTCTCTCTCAAGCTCTGTCTCGCAACCTCTTGGAGGGGTATCCTTCTACCTCCCTCTCTCTACCTTCCTCTCACATCCTCTTGCGGTCTCCTTGTGCTTCTCTAGACTACTCCCCATGCCTCATATTTATAGCTAAATTAGAGAGAAGGGTTGTGGCTGAGAAGAAGAGCTCTTTATGGAGGGGATCTTGGAAAAATCAGCATCTAAAACTTCTAAGATGCATTCTAATGTTCAAATCACAAATCTGATGGTTGCGTTGGTTCCAAAAGGGGGGTAAAACGTATAGACACTTGGATAGAAATCTTCTAGATCACTCCTTCTTCTCCTTGTTCGAAGTATTGTTTGATGCCTATACATTGCAATTGTGACACGTGTGATTTTGCCAATCCTTCTCTTTTTCATTAAATCTCCAAAATTGACTGAATAAACCACTTACTTTTTTTACATGGCATCTTATTCTAGAAATTTCTATAGCTTTTTAGGATATTTACAATAAATAAATTCCAAAATATAAAAAATATGCTAGTTTTGTTCAAAAATCTATTTTTTGGACCATCCATACTATACACATTAATATTAGTGATTAATATGGCTCATAACTCTCGTTTACATGGTAACTTCTATGATGGGTAGCTACAATCCTTGTCAATCCAGAAAAGATATCTGATTAAGATCCTCAAAATTTTAAAAAAAAATTGTTAGTTAGTTAGGTATTAACGTTAGTTAGTTTTTACTTTAGCTAGTCTTTAGTTAGTAACCTTACTAACTTATTAATTGACTAACTAACTAACTTTTAATTGAGTGGAAGTATTACATCCTCCTCCCCTTAGAGAAATCGAGATGTCCTCATCTCGAGAGAAACCACTTCCCGTGGATAGTGTTGATGAAGAGCATTCTTATCTATCCATGTAGTATCTTCTTCAAGATAATCCTTCCGTTGGACAAGGTATTCTCTAAGGGTTCTACTCCTCAATTTTCTCTCCTTTGTATCAATTACTCTATTAGGTTGTAGCTCAAGGACTCCTTGGTTAGGTATTACAACTTGTTGATCATCAAGGATATGGTTAGGGTTAGCTGTGTATGCTTTCAATAAGCTAACATGAAATGCATTGTGGATTGTTATATTCTCAGGAAGTTATATCTTGTAAGCGCTTGGTCCTAAAAGCACTTGACAACCTTATAGGATCCACAATATCTTGGACTTAGCTTCTTAAATTCTCCTAAAGACAAAGAACTCTTCTTTGGATGGACATGGATGAAGACCATGTCTCCCTCTTTGAAGATTTGTTTTTGCCTTTTTAGATCAGCATACATCTTTTTTCTGTCATTGGTAGCTTGAATATCCTCTCTAGTAAACTTGATTTGATCATCCATTTCTTCTCACATTTTTCTCAAAGCTTCTATCCTTAAAGTAGGAACACAAAAATTAAATGGCATATGGCAATCTTGACCATATAGTGCATGAAATGGAGTAATCTGAATACATCGATGATAGGAGGCATTATAAGCAAATTCCACTAAGGATAGATAATGAATCCGCCTTTTAGGTTCCTTAATGCAATATGTGTACAAAATATCCTCAATTACTTGATTAGCTTGTTCTATCTGCCCATCAGTTTGTGGATGATAAGCAGTGCTGAAACAAAGTTGGGTTCTAATGGCTTCAAATAAACTCTTCCAAAAATATGATGTGAAAAGAGAATCATGATCATTAATGATCCTTTTGGGTAACCCATGTACCTAAAAATCTCTTTTACAAAAATTCTTGCAATATTTGAAGCTTTGTAGTTGGTTTTTATTGGAATAAGATGAACGACCTTTGTTAGCATATCTACTATTACCATTATTGAGTTATATCCTCCTTGCACAGAAGGTAACCTAACTACAAAGTCCATGCTAATAAACTCCCATTTCATCTAGGGAATGTCAAGTGGCTAGAGTTTTCTTGGTAACTTGACATGTTCAGATTTTACTCTTTGGCAATTTAGACATTCAGTGACATACTTAAGTACATCACCCTTGAGTATTTGCCAGTAATAGCTTTTCTTGACAGCATTAAGAGTTTTTGCATACCTCGAGTGTCCTAAAAAAGGAGAGTCACGTGCTTCTCAAAGTATCATTCTCTTGAGATTCTGACTTGAAGGAATGCATAGTCTCATTTTGAAATAAATAAGTCATTTCTCTTCATCTGTAGAGAATTCTTGATACTTAGTCTTGAGTTTGGGATCTTGTTCCTTATTTTGAACTTCCCAAAATAATTGTTGATAGTCTGGATCCTTATTTGCTTCATCCTTAGTCAACTCGATGATAGGATTATGTGATGGTGATAAATGCAGGTGAGCCTCTCACTTATGATAAGGCCATGCGCCATGGTGATAGTCGCTCTTGGAAGAGGGCCATGCAATCAAATTTTGACTCTTTACAAAAAAATTATACGTGGTAGTTGGTTCCTTTGCCTGGTGGAAAGCGTGCATTGCCATGCAAGTGGATGTACAAGTTGAAGAGCACCCCTAGACATCCCAAGCCTACCTACAAGGCCAGATTGGTTGCTGAGGGTTTAAAATACAAGGATGGTGTTGACTTCGATGAAGTCTTTTCTCCTGTAGTCAAGATTACTATTCTACACCTGGTACTAGCACTAGTTGCTCAGTTAGATCTAGAGCTTTATCAAATGGATGTTAAGACAATATTCTTACATGGGGACTTGCATGAGGAGATTTATATGCAGTAGCCTAATGGATTTGAGGAAAAATGCAAGGAATACCTAGTGTGTAGATTGAGAAAGAGCCTTTATGGCCTTAAGTAGGCACCTAGAGAATGGTACCACAAGTTTGATGCTTTTATGTATTCACAGGGCTATGCATGTAGTGATATGGATTCATGTTTAAACACGAAGAAGACTTGTGGTGGCAGCCTTTTGATTTTGGCACTCTATGTGGATGACATGTTGATTGTTGGGAGAGCTCATGATGAGCTAGATGCTATGAAAATTTAGCTCAAGAAGAGCTTTGAGATGGGAGACATGGGATAGGCCTCACATATTCTTCGGATGCACATTATGCATGACCACTCTCAGGGGCTCCTTTACTTGTCACAAAAGGAGTATATCTACTTGAGCGGTTTCATATGTAGATGTTAAGCATATTGGCTATCCTTTTCCTTCTCATGTGAAGGTGAGCTAGGCCGATTGCCCGCAGCAGTTTGATGAGCAGAAGGTTGAGATGACCAAGATCCCTTATGCATCTATAGTAGGAAATTTGATGTATGCCCTGATAGCCATTTGTCTTGACATAGCTTTTGTAGTGGGAGTTGTGGCATGCTATGTGGCTACACTTGGTAGATGGGATTGGGATGCCATCGAGGATATCATGAGTACCTAAAGGGCACAACAGATATGTGTATATGTTATGGTGGCCAAGATACACTGACTCTAACTATACAATATATATAAACAATAGAAAATCCACCTTTGGCTATCTTTTTATCTTTGTTGGGGGTGATGTTTTTTGGATGTCTAGGGTGCAAAAATGCACAACCCTCTCTACTACAGAGGCCAAGTATGTTGCAACCACCACTGAGGCTTGCAAGGAAGCTCTAGGCCATCTAGTGGCCTTGGTATAGATGATATGGCCTCTACATGGCATTTGAATTCTATTAGTAACATCCAATTAGCTAAGAATCCACCGGTCTTCCATGTAAGGATGAAGCACATTGAGGTGTGGTACCACTTTATTAGAGAGATAATTGAGGACAAGTTTTTTGACATTTTCAAGATCTCAACCAAGCAAAACCCTCAAGATCTGCTCATGAAAAGTCTCTCAGCAAAGCATTTTTCCATCCTTAGGAAGTTGATGGTGTTGGATGAAATGGCCTCTATTCCTCATCCTATTGTACTATATGTACTCATTGTACTTTGTTATTTTTTTCTTATTTTCTCTTTACTTGAGGCACATTCACCTTTAAGTGGGAGGTTGTTGGGGGTAAAGGTACCTATGCCTAGCCGCTTGTGTATTACTACATTGACAATGCCCACACCTCCACACGGCAGGGCATCCATCACTATCACTCCATTCTTTATTCTTTCAATGAAAATTGAATAAAGAGAAGGTCGGTAACACATTGTGATTGTTGAATTTTCCAAATCTTGATTTTATCTCTCTTGCTCCATCTGCCATAGTTCATGCCTCACTTGCTTCCGCTTGCTTGTGCTTCCACTTGGGCTTCTCCCTTCAAGTTCACCCTTTGAAAATAGTTATTTCTTCATTCCTTATTCTTTCAGTGACATTTGAATAAAGGGAAGGCCAATCACACATTGTGACTATTGAAGTTTCCACATCTTGAGTCTCTCTCTCTTGCTCTCTTGCTCTATCTACCATAGCTCACCCCTCTCTTGCTTCTGCTTGCTCGTGCTTCCACTTGGGCTTCTCCCTTCAAGTTGGCCCTTCCAAAATATTGTTTTCATTGAAAGCTTATCAACTTGATGCTTTTTCTAGGCTTAAAATTTTGATAAGATGTAAACATTGCAGATTTGGCCTTCCTCCAACTATACTAGGGCTTCCATTTAGAAGGGAAGAAATTCTTCCAGGATGATCCATTCTTGTACCGCAATCCATAGACTGGGTACTACATACTGTACAGTTATGATTACTTCTATGTCGAATGCCAATTTGTAAGGTGTCATTGTGGCAGTAGACTTGAAGGAAGTATGGTAGGCCTAGAGTATTGTCAAAAGTTTGGTATCCCAATCTTCTCAATTTTGATCTACCAATTTGGTTAGAATTTTACAAAGCACTTCATTGGTCGATTATACTAAGCTATTAGCTTATAGATAAGAGGGTGATGATTTATTGTGCACAAGTAGAAAAAATAAAGTAAGTTCCTTAATGACCTTATTAACAAAATGTGTGTTTTGATCACTAACCAATTCAATGGGAGTGCCATATCAGGTGAAGACATCTTTGAATAAACATTTGGCAACAGATTTAGTAGTGTTGTCTGAGAGAGGCCATGCTTCCATCCATTTGGTATAGTAGTTAGTTGCCATCAAGTTGTACTTATTTTTAGTGGATGCTGCCACCAGCGAGATCAAACCAACAAAGTTGAGACCCCATTTTTGAAAGGGCTCTAAGGGTAGAATTGATTGAAGCAATAAGCGGTCTCTAGCATCGAGTTGGCCCACTCTTTGGTAGGAATCACATTGTTGGATCCGTTTATGTGCATCACCATGCATGGTCGGCCACCACAATTTGGTCTACTAAATTTTCTTGATGGTCACATTAGCAAAAAAATGGCCGGTGAGCTTCCTTTAGAATGGTGGTATACTTCATTGGTAAAACCATTCACTGCAGTGCCTTCAAATAGGATGCAATGATATAATTGACCCATGATGGCCTCAAAATGCTAGCTCTAGAGAGTCAAATTTTTTTGTTGATCCTTTTGGAGATGGGTCTCCAAGAGGTCAACATTTTCTCATATCAGGTCCATGGTGGATTGGGTGGTTCAAAGGCTTTGGTTCATGTGCTTTAGCTACAAATAAGTGGGCATCTAGAAAATCATCATCAACACTTGTTGGTGCTTCTTGAGAATCTAGTTGGAAAAGAAATTCAGTAATCACATGTTGATCTCTTGGTGGATGTATCATTTTGTACTCGAATTCTTACAATAATGGAATCCACCTGGCTAATCTTCCCATTACATTTTATTGCTTAACCAAATAAATCAAGGCTGAGTGATCCACGTGAAAAATAAAAGCATGCTTGAGAAAATAATACCAAATTTTTTTAATGGAATAAATCATGCCAAGTCACTCTCTTTCAATGATAGAGTAATTCTTCTTTGCATTGGATAATCTCTAGCTTGCATAGAAGACTAGGAAAAACCACCGATTGGAATATTCCTGCATGAGAACCTTGCCAATAGCCACATTAGAGGCATCAACAAAGTCATGAAATGATTTTTTTCAATTTGGGGGAATCACCATTGGGGCTCAAGGCAATAACTACCTAAGGCATTAGGATGCAAGGTCAACCTCCTCATTCCACTAAAATACAAATTTTTCCACATGTGCCAACTAATTCAAGGGAATAACTAAATGTGCAAAGAGTCTCAAGTGACACCCATGCCATCAGATTTGTCCCAAGAATTGGAGAACTATGGATGGTGAATTTGGCACTGTGGCCTACATGATGATAGGAACCTTCATGGGGTCAACGTCAATGCCATGGTTGGAGATAATGTCACCAAGTGAAACACCTCCTCAAATAGCAAATACACACTTTAAAGGGTTCAAACTCAAACTTATCTCTTGGCATCTTGTCAGACATAATCGAAGGTGGATCAGGTGGAGCATTACTATCCCAAACACACTGAAGTCATCTAAAAGACCAAACCACATTATGGTACACATATAGACACCCCATGCAATACTGAAAGCCATTTTTGGACTAATTATTTGGGGCAAGTTGCACCTGGTTGTAGCCATTGAGACCATCTAGAAAAGAATACATCTCATGACTAGCCATTTCATCTAGAATACTGTCTAACTAGGAAATAGGGAATGGATTTGGAAGGGTGGTGGCATTAAGCTTCCTATAGTCTGTTGAGATTTGCAATCACATCCATGATGCCTCTTTGCATGAAGCAGATGGGGTGAGGATATGCAAGCTACTTGAATCCCATAGGCATAGAGGGGAAGAATGCCATCTACCCTGTTCTATATAACATTGTACTTGGATGTCACTTTCATATATGATGAATGCAATGTCATTGTCATTTTGTTCTTCAGCTTAGTGTACTTGATTTGCTTGTGTTTGTACTTCCAGTCAAGTCTTGATTCCTATCATGTCCAAGTACTCATGAGTCTAGTGTTTCTCTATGAGCCACCATAGTTGCTATGCTCTAGATCCATGTTTTTCACATGGTATCAGAGTGCAAATGAGCATGGCTTAGCATGTTTTAGCTCATCTCTTTGTGGCTATAGGTCTCCTCTCACTCCTCTCAGCTCATGTCCTACTTGGCTTAAGTGCATAAACTCATTTTACACCTCTATCTTTACTTTTCCCTCTTGTTTGCCATAGCCCAGCTCACTTGGAGCTTCTTGATCTACTCCTATAGCCCATATTTCTTCAAGCTTCCTTCTAGGGAAATTGTTAAAGTTAGGTGCAACTTTCTATCACGAAAATGTTTGACATTGATCACTTTGTAGTCTTGCATTATGGAGATTTGTGTTCGTAGTCCCTAAACAAACACAGCCTATTTGTATTATCTATGCTCTTCCTATGCACTATGATCTGGGCCACCACCATGGGGCTTTGAAATTTCATAAGATAGGATTTCTATCCATGTAAAAATTTTGGGAAATGATCAAGTCTACAATGCACACAGAGCAGAAAACTAGGCCACCACAAAAATGCTAATGAACACTCCATATCCAATCTTTCAAAAGCTTTATCTCTTCTTCATTTTCTCTCCTGCCACTCAAGCCATAGTGTTACCACTCAAATATCATTGGATTTGGCATACATTCTCACAAAAAATCATTGAGGAGGGGAGATCTTGGTGTTTTTTTCTGGCAAGATTGACAAGCATAGTGTCTCTTGACACTGCTTTAGTGACTCTTGTCACTTGTGTCATTTGACACAATCAGCTTTGCCTCTAATCAAATCTGAGTTTTTGTGCTACTCTAGCATCAAATCAAGGAGAGGAAGACTCAAACTTGCAAGATCTTGAAGACCTCAAACATTTTTGAAGATTTCAAGTTCAAAGGGCATACTAGTCACCTAATATCTCTTGATACTAATCACCTAGTGCTTCTTGGCACTTGTGCTCAACTCTTATGCTGCTAAAATCTGAAATTTTTGGAGCTAATTTGATGTTGATCTTGCAACCTCAACATGGGCAAGGACTCATTGACACTTTGATTCAAAGGGGTCGGGTTTCACACCTGGCAGACCCGCATCAATCTCATCCTTAAATGAAGAAGGATCTTTGGATCATCATAAATGGCAAAGAGAAAAAGCCTCGGGATGCAGACCTTGCAGTCACATGGCAAAAGAATGATGATAAGGCACAGGCCATTATCAAACTAGAATTGGATGACAGCTACATCCACCATGTGGATACTTGTGAAACCTCTAATGCTACATGGCAGAGATTAGATACTTTGTTTGGTGCATAATCAAAGTCATCTAAGTATAGATTATTGATTGAATTTTTCAGCTAGATATGAAATCAAATACATCTCTTGCAACTCACTTAAACTACATGGAAAGTCTCTTAACTCAGCTTGTAGGAATTGATTTCAAGATGGATAAAGATATTTGTATTGGTGTGTTGTTAAAAATCTTGCCTCTCCTGACTATAATAATGTGTCAACTACATTGATCAACATGCCTAGTACTAAACTGGTTGACATTAAGGCCTCCCTACTAGAAGAAGAAAAGAAGGTAAAATCCAAAGAAGAACAAGAACCTCTAAAGATGAACAAATGTTATATGTAGGTACCAAGTACAAGGGCAAGAAAGATCAACTGGTATGTGACTTTTGCAAAAGGATCGGGCACACATAGAAATTCTATCATTCCAGGAAGAGGTCCCAAAAGGCCTATCTAGTTGCTATTAAAGAAGAAGAAGATCATGGAGCAAAAGAAGAAGAATAAGAAGAAGAAGACTCCCAAGAGAAGGACAAGCCTCATCAGTCCTTCTGCTCCTATTTTGAGAGACTTTTTACCCTTGTATTGCCTAGCCCTAATGCTTGCGACATAAGATTGTAAACTCCTCATATAACCTTGTACTACAGCCTTTGTACACTTTATGAGGCCCCTGTTACACCCTCTAGATGTTCACCATGTTTGTGGTACCCACACTTAGCATTTTTTGCGACAGCCTCTGGTGTTTACCATGTTTGTGGTACGCCAATACTTTGCAGGTGGTGCTCACTAAAGCCTCTACAAACTTTGTACTTTCTAGTTGTGATTGAGAAGGGGTGTTGATGCTAGGAGGCATATTCCACGGTGGATTCCGTGAGGTTTTGCGGTGGATTCCGTAAAATTTTATTTATTGCCGGGGCTCATACACAAGGTGGATTCCTTGTGCGAAAAGTCTATGGGGACGCCTCTCCTTTTTGAGCATCTTGTTAAATTAATGTGCAAGTGGATGATTCTATAGCGGGTGATTCTGCAAAATACTTATTTAAATTAATAGATGTTTATGATTTTAGAGTGTGTTCTTGTAATAAATTAAGGTTAGGTTTGAGTTCTAACCAATTTATTTATTTTGTAGCTGAAGACTACTAGGTATTCACTTTTGTCGGTTTAATTTTATTATTTTCTAACAATTGTGAATGCTTCAGTTGATGTGTAGAGCAAGTAGCAGCGATGGCATTAGGAAGCACTGGGCGATAGCGTGTATTCAAATTATTATCATTTTTTATGGGCGCGTATCTTAGGCATGGCGCCAATATTTTGATGTGCTTATTTATTGAAACGCTTGACATTTATTTATTATTTTTGTATGTGCATGGGTGCACGATTTAAATATTTGTATTGGGCATTGTATTTGGGTACCGCTCGACTCCTGGGGTGCCCAATAGCTTTAATTCTTTAAGTGGGACAAAAGCTAAAGCGTGCTAATTGTAAATTGGGCTATTTTTTGAGATTGGAGATGAATAATATTCAAATACATGCTTTGTGGAGCACTCACACAAGGCATGGGGGAAGATTGTACCCAATTAGTCTCTTGCTTCATGTCGTGCAAGCTTTCTTCCTTGTGCTTTGTGCAAAATAAGAGTTCTTTTGTTCTTGGGGACCTTCCGGCGCTCACTACGCATGCATACAGCATCCGATATGTGCACCAGGTGTTGAGATTTGCAATCACATCCATGCTGCCTCTTTATATGAAGCAGATGGGCTGAGGATATGCAAGCTACTTGAATCCCATAGGCAGAGAGGGGAAGACTACCACCTACCATGTTTTATATAACATTGTACTTGGATGTCACTTTCATATATGATGAATGCAATGTCATTGTCCTTTTGTTCTTCAACTTAGTGTACTTGATTTGCTTGTGTTTGTACTTCCAGTCAAGTCTTAATTCATGTCATGTCCATACTCATGAGTCTAGTGTTGCTCTATGAGCCACCATAGCTGCCATGCTTTAGATCTGTGTTTTTCATATAGCCAACACAAATCCTTAGCTTCTTGTTCTTCTTGGGGATAATGACAATTGATGAGATCCAATCGGCTCAATCCACTAGGGCTATGAAGCTAACTTATAGTAGTCAGTCCAATTCCTCCTTGACTTGTTTGTCCATGTGCAAATTCAACCAATATCTCTATATTTGGATTGGAACAACATCTGGCTTCAAGGGAATCTAGTGCTAATAGAATCTTGAATTTAATCCTACCACTTGCTCTCAAAAATTGTGGCTCAAGATGAGCACTAGTTTTCATCGGCTTGGCTGCAGAGACCAAGGAACATTGTAGTTAACTTATCCTCTTTGAATCTCTTGACTTTTTGCATTTGAGCTTCAAACTCTCACTCCTGTCTCAATTCTTCTATTATATCAGCATTTGCAATGTCTTCAATGTCTTCATTTTCTATTTCAGATTCAAGGTTTTTGATTTCAAATATCTTTAGAGAATGGCCCTCATCCTGTTTCTCTTGGGAGTTTTTGGGTAGACACTACGGCTACAGATACTGTTCACTAATCTACAAATCATTAATTAGGCACCATGATTGTAGATTTGCACTGGCCTTTAGAAACTCCTGTTTCTCGTCATCATTTAGTCCTTCCACCATGTTGACTATTTTTGCCATAGCCTATTGGTATTGCGGCAAGGGAAGGGCAACATTTTGCAAGAACACAATAACTTTGTGTTGATTTTGACAAATAGTAAGTTTATCTTGATCATAATTGTGGGTCTTGCTTGGTGAAGCCAAGGCCTTCCCAGAACAAGAGGTCGTAATCCTCACTTGCACGCTCCATATTCAAAACCACTAAAGAAATAAAAAAGGAAATGGTAGCAGTTTCCAAAAGCACAGATTGGATAATGACAGGTGGTCTCATCCTTTGCTGATTTTCCATTCTTACCAAAATGGGGCGGGTTCCCAATCCATCAAGCCAAATTCCTTGCAAGTTGCCAATGTGATAATATTGACACTGCATTTGCTATCAACCAAGTAGGATGTTTTGGATAATTTTGTATTTGCACCAAACATGGAGTACTGGAATCATCAAATTAGACAATGGGCCTGGTGGTACTAGCTCCTATTGGATCCTCCAAAGTATCTCTTTAGAGTGGTCACAATCATAGCCGTTGCTTGGTGCTCTAGTAACACTAGTCGATCTCGTTGGATAAGCTTCATTACATGATCCTTGAAAGCTAATACAAGATTGAAAAGATCTCCTAATGGAATAATGATAGTAAGTCCCCATACGATTGATTCTTCATATGAGTGTGGAACAACTACAACTCTTGGCCTATTCCCTTTCACTTTTGTGGGATCAAAATCTCTCTTTTGGCATTGGCTACCTCCGAGATTAGCTTTCACGGTCTTACCATGCTTCTGTCTAGGATGATCTTCTAGATTCTTTTCTTGCTCCTTGCACGGATGAAATTTTGGTGTATTACTCTTCTATTTATGAGGATAACCCTTTGGATGCTTACCTTTGTCAATTCCAATATGAACATCTAGATGTTGGTTCAGTGCTATTTCGGAATAGAATTTTGAATGTTTAAACTTCAAATTAATCGTTGCATCTTGTGGGGTTCCTTCTTTTGGGATGAAACTTTGGTGGCACCACTGGATTGCAGATCCTTCTTCATAACTTGCTTGTTTTTACATTGCTACAAGGTTGGTACTTCCGAGACATTATCCTATTTTGGCTTAGAGTTTGCAGTCTGCACACCCATGGCCATTCTCTGGGCTTATTGATTCCATCCTAAACTCGATTATTGTAGATTTATCTTCTCATCTAGTTGTAATCCCTAAAAGTGACAGGGCTTGTGCCTCCCATTGCTAGCTAAATTGGAGAGAGTTCATCGTATTGTGGCTTCCATTCATTCCTTTTAGGGTTTTATCATCCAAATTATCATTTTGTTCTGGAGGATTCTTCATGTGCATGAATTTCCAAACCATCTTCTACATTGATTGTACGAGCCAAAACTCGACAGCATGTATTTCATTGCAACAAAATTTGCATGCTATCTCTTCTGTTCTACCCACAAAGTCCCTATGTGTTTCAATGGTACTTTCTTGTAAGTTTTTCTAGACAAGGTTACCAAGTTGATATTCGGCTTCGATAGCTCCTTGATTTTCACTATGTTGGCTCTGGGCAGCATGGATACCCTACCTCACCCTTTGTCTTCTCTAGGAATCATATGGTTGGGATTTGAGACACTCTGATCTCTAGTGTCCTTTCTACATATAAAAGAAACAATGTTTAGAAAATGGCTAAAAATTTTCATCAGCCTCTTCCTCCCCTACTATGTACCTACTCAATTGGGCATCTATTTAGATGCCCAGAAAATGACTGAAAATTTTTCAAGTTTTTAGGCATCTATTCAGTTGGCTTGAAGTCTACTTTGATCAATGTGTCATTTGAAGTGGGCCATCCATGTTCTACCGCTAGCCATGTTACAACTTTTTTGCACATCCAAGATTCGAATATGGCAACTTTGTGAGGCTAATTGACCTGATGACTAAGGAAGTTTGCAGTGTAAGAAAATGACCTGCTATAGCTTCAATGGAGCAGTGGGAGTGATTGGTGGAATTGTGGATTCACCACCGTTCCTAAGAGTGGATCATGATCAACACTTTTGTAGCAATTGAGAGGATTGTTGTGCTTGGGATGCATCATCACTTAGGATAGAAGGAGCCTTAGGAGATGGTGCCATTTGGGCTTGATTAGGCTTGGACTACCATGCCAAGCTGAGAGCTGAAATTGCATCAAGTGGACCTTGCAAATGCATATGTATTCAACCTACGCTTGTAGAAATTATGATCGTGGTTGATAGCTGTAATCAGGTCCGAGCTTCACCACCACAATGTAAATTGCATTCATACTCAAAATCAAGATACACTGACATCTAATCCACAATCAACATCTAAGGTACGGAGATAGATGTCACCAAAACAATATATAGACAAAGACAACATACTCAAATAAGAACTCCCAAGTGCATTTTGATATTTGAATCCAATACAATGGTCTCAACAAAGATGAGGATGATAATATCTGAATACCTATACATGGACAACACTTGAGGAATAGCATAACTTCATAGACTCGACGAAAATTATAATACAAAGGGGAAGGGAAATACTACTGCCAATGATCATGACTTAGGACATACAAGAAGGGATCAACTTTTCTTAATGGCATATCACTCAAGATGCCAGTCAAAGTGCAGGTTGAATGACCCAATCGACAAATAATGACCCTACAAATGAACCAAAAGGACCAAACCCTTACTTAGGTGAGCCTTTCCCTTTTATTGCATATTGCCAGTTGCTATTGCCCCTGGCCAATGGTAAAGGGAATGTTTCTTGAAATATTCCTTGGTCGACTAGGAAAGGTTCATAATATGGTCGGACTTGCCAACTAGACTATCTTATTGGGCTATAAAAGGAAGATCCCTATAAAGCCATTGTCAATCTATCTTTCACCTAGTTAGAGTTCTTCCAGCTATTCTAAGCTCTTCGCCTATCATTTATTTGGATCGCCATCTAAGCTTCAAAGTGGAAGTACATGGGTGGACAAAGCCATCTTTATATCAGTTTGCTTGAAATTAAAGCAATCTCTTTTCTTGTCACATTTGTTGTGTGTTCTCTACTCTTTGTCCAGATTCTGTCCATTGCACCATGTAGTTTCTACAAAGTGATAATAGGGTCCTAAAGTATTTCCTTACTTAGTCAAATCTTACTCCTAAGTAGGATAGGTAGGTAGCTACTTTGCAAAACTATGATCTTGGCATCACTCATACAAGGAGCAAGGACAATGTGGTAGCTGATTCTATTTCTACAATCTGGACATGTCAAGTTTCAACTATGACTCAATTACATAGTGACTAGACTGAGGAGTTATAGAAGGTCTATCTTTTGGATGATGAGTGTAGCTATGTATTTCAAAAAGTATAGCAAGGTCTCATACAGAAAAATTGATATTTTTAGTTTAAAAATAGCCTAATCTAGCTTAATGATAGGATTGTTATTCCATCCTTCTTCTTTTAGGCTGAAAATTATAGAAAAGTTGCATTATTCACCTATAGCTAGACATTTTGGAGTGTTTAAGACCTATGGAAAGATCAGCAAAAGCTTTCACTAGAAAGGATTGTGGAGAGATTTAAAGGACTATGTCACGAAGTGTATGCCTTGTTTTAAGTACAACAAAGATAGCACCCATAAGCCAGGTGGTTTGTTATAGCCATTGCCTATCTCTAAAGGCAAATGGGCACATATTACCCTGGATGTCATTACTAGCTTACCTACTACCAAAAAGGGATGGGATATCATTTATGTAGTAGTAGACAGATTCACTAAGGTAGCCCATTTTTATTAGATACCCTATTAAAAGATTTGGTTTTGATGCTTATGTAGCTCACCATTATGATTATATGGTAAATGTGGTTGAGGATGTTGAGCCCATTTGTTTTGAGGATGCTATTAGTCATGCTCATTGTGATGCAACAATGGATGAGAAGATGGATGCATTAGAAACCAATAAGACTTGGGATCTAAAAGCCAAATGGTTTTTTATCTTAGCATGCAGATAAACTTAATAATTAGAGATTGGCAAACATATGAAATAATGTGCCCCAAATATTTTGTATTGTGACAAGATTCTTTAATACAACTTATCTATTTGTATCTAATATGCCAAAATCCAAATTTTTTAGAAAACTTCTTGAATAGAATAAATCATTTGGAAAACGTGAATTGAGGTGCCTTTTACCTACAAAATCAATGCAATGCATTAGATTGGTCTAAAAACTTTGCAATTTTGAAGTTTTTTTAAAATTCATATATCAAAATATTGATTTCTTCATATTGCAAGGATTTTCTAGTTCATAATAATAATATTTGTCAATTTTGACATATGATGCATCCAAAATTATTTTAATGTATCATGCATCCAATTTATTTGTGCCAAGTTCAAGGCATTCATGTCCATCAAGGTCTTTGTTAAAAATTGAGATGCATACTAAAAGAATAAAATAATATATGATCAATTTGACTCATTCACAATCTCTTGCCATTGATAAATCAATTTGTCATTATTAATAACACATTCATAACCTTGTACCATCCATAACTAGTACAATAATCAATTTGATATTATTGATAACACATTCATAATCTTGTACTATTGATAAACATTATGATAATCAATTTGATATCAAATAAATAAAGTTGGTAACTCATAAATGGTTCGATTATGGGATTTTATAATCTGCACGAAATGTAATCATATGTAATTGATTGATATGGAAATGGATAATGGAAGAATACCAAAAACCATTAATGGTGGAAGATAAACTTAATGTAATAGACATTTTGTTAATACCATAGATGAGCATTACTAACTAACAAGTAATTTAATATCTTAAATTCAAAATGTAATAACAAAAGTCCTTGATTGAGAATAGACTAATTAATATGCATTGGATATTTGTTTCATATAAGTTTAAGTTCATGCAGATTTGATGCATATACTAAAATTGAGAGACTTAACTAATATACGTTTGATATTTTTTGGGCATTACTTCCCTATTTTTTGAGAATAATGAAATTGATATTATATATTTACATTCAATTATATAAATAATTCTATTTTTAATGGTTTTTAGTTATAAGATACTATCAAACTACTAAAGCAACACATGAGCTTATTCTTGTAGTATCTATATCTATATCTATGTTGAACATTCTATATCCATATCTATCCATGTATACCACCATTATAAGGAAAGGACGTTTTGTATTTCCACATGGCATACAAACATGAAACCTCTAAGGCCTAAATAAAAACCTACATGGTAAAAAGCATATTACCTCATATCGTGCAATTCCATGATCTGACAACTCATCCTATGCTACACTTCAAGAATTCTATCTTTGTCTTGCAATTTGAGAATTCTATTCGTCTCAGCCTTCCTCATCATGTATTTGTAAACTTATAGGCATGGCCTATCGAATGGCATTCATGATCTTTATGTTCGTGATCATCATAATGTTCCTAATAGTTCCCATTTATATAGAATACCAATAGCTACATGTGATACTCCTTGGTACATGTATCGCTAGACAAAACATCATACATGTTTGGCAGTCAATATTTAGTGCAATTGGACTAAAATATGTATATAGTAATGTAGATGTAGCTTGGCATTGGTGATCAGGTCTAGGAAGTATCCATCGATGGGGAGTTGCATTAGACTATGGCAATGGGTCTTCTGTGATGGAGCTAGGGATAGTGTGCAAGGGGGAGGCAAATGTTGTTCAACAACCTAGTGCTATATAGTAGTTATTACACCTACAAAGTTGTAGTTGACTTCAATTGCTTGGTAACCTCTCTAGTATGGGCTTAAAGTGAGACTATATTGATGATGCTACTCCCTTGCACACACAATGGGTCCTTATAAATCAATTCAATAGAGAGACGGTAAACTAAGAGGGCTTGGCCTCTTGTCGCATAAGCAGCTTGAGTTCTAGACCCTACCCCCTTTACAACAATTATAGGTGCATCAATATCATTGACCATATTATTATTAAAGTTGGATTGCAAAGTCCAAATTTCTTAAGAAAAAAATGTAGTTTGGTAGCGTGAGGTAGTGGAGTAGTAGTTGTTAGATATGCTCAATGCCCTACCCTTGTAAGGTGCCGCCAATGATCCATGATGCTCAATGTTGTAAGGCTCCCATTATGAGGAGAAGCCATGTGTGAGCCAAGACATTGGTGGGTCTTGACTTCTATGTTAGATGAGGTCCATATGACTAGATGGCCAAAATGTGATTGTTGCGGGTCTAGCCTTTGGGTTAGACACAGAGTACTTAAAAGTTGGTAGCAACTCGAGGCACACCGTATCGAGTTGCAAGGTAAGGAAGTTATCAAGGACCCCTATTTTGGGTCCGAGGGCTGTGGAAGTAGCCCTTGATTAGGGGTAGGGAATATTCCTTGGCCAACTACTGGAGATGCACATGAAAGGTCAATAGACACATGTGCACATGGAAGGTCAACAGACATAGGTGCAAAAATGGAAGGTCATCCATCATGACCCCCTTTACAAGCTTTAAAAGGTAGACCCCTTCATAGCTTTCGTGATCCATCCTTTAACCCAATTAGAGTTATTCCAACTAGTCTTAAGCTCTTCACCTATCTTTTGTCTAGATCGCTATCTAAGCTTCACATTAGAAGTGCACATGGGTGGATAGAGCCATCTTTGTATTAGCTTGTTTGGAGTTAAAGAAATTTTTTGTTATCCTCTTATCTACTGTGTACTCTCTTTCTCTATCTCTTGCTCAAATTCTATTCATTGTACTATGTAATTTTTACAGTAGTATCCAAGAATCAAAAGATCTTGCATAGCTTTTGAGTATACACATTTATATTCTGATTAAACTCCTCGCAAATCTCATTAAAGACATGAAATCATTATTGCCCAATTTTTAGGGGAGAATTTCCTACAAAAAAATAGTACAAAACCCTTGTATATTGGTAATTGAATTGGCCATGCATTTTATAGTCCACATCAAAACAAAGGACCACGTGGCACAATTATTTTCTAAGGCATTGGGTAAAGATAAGTTCTACTAATTTGGACATGCTACGTGTAATATCCTTGAGTCACCCCACATGAACGAGGATTGAGGGAGGGGAAATTAACATAAGGTTAGGACATTATAATTCTTAAAAGAAAAAAGGAAAGCTCACCTTCCAATCATCATCATTGTTGCCAACATGCCATCAAGATGATGCGTCCCACCATGCACTGCCATCATACGCCAACTACCACCATACAATGTCATCGGTTGACACATTTGCACCCTTCAAGAGCATCACCCCAAATCATAGTTCAATGACTAGCATCCCTGCTTTGCAGATCTGAAATGCAGGCCAAGACTTGATGATACAAGAAAATGAGAGGGAGGGATACCCCCTGCCAAGGCTATAAAAGCCTTAGTATTATAACCTTTGGCATTGATTCTTGCTTCTTGCCAAATCACTACTAGGAGAGAGAGAGAGAGAGAGAGAGAGAGAGAGAGAGAGAGAGAGAGAGAGAGGAACAAAGTAAAGGAGAAAGGATAAAGTAAATAAGGAAAGAAGAAGATACTTTTTCTCTATTGGCTACTAACTCAAGGAAGAGAAAAGGAGCATCAAACACCCTTTCAATCACTTCCACCTCTTGAAGGAGAGTTTCAAAGACAAGCCCTAGGTAAGAGTATATGAGATTCAAAGAACCACTCATCCAAAAAATACTCTCAGTCTCCAAATACTAAAGGAATACAAGAGCACCATTAAGATTGGAAAGGAGCACGATGAGTTAAAAAGTTAGGTGAGGCCATCCAAGAGGAGCACTTTGGGCATGAGACGTGGAACCAAGTTGACATCCACAACCCCAACGGCTACTCAAGCTCATCAAGTGCCCTTATACTACATTGAATAAAATAACATATGAGTAAGGAATATAGCTAAAAATTTATCATTTCATAGAAATCTTTATCACTCATTGTACAAGGTTTAATTGCATGGCCAAACTATCAAAAGGCTTGTATTAAGCATGACCATTAGAGGAATTGAGTATGCATTTGTATTAAGCATGACCATTAGAGGAGTTGGGCATGCACTTGTAATGCTAAAATAAAGTGTTTAGTTTCTAAAAAAGGGAAAATAAAGATTTTATATGACCTTGTTGCTAAATATTATTTCTTTGAGAAAGAACAATTTTGCTAGCTTCAAAATGGAAGCCTAACACTATTTTTGAAATGAATTTAGCCTAAATTGAATTAAAATAACAAGAAAATCAAGAAACAACAATTGAATCAACTAGCCATAGCCATGCCATAGAGCATTGAGTATTCACCCTCAATGTTGGTGGAGAAGGCAAGAACCCTCAAGCTCCAAGAAATGGAAAAGTTTACAAATGTGCAAAAATTTGTTTACAATGACACATTCTTACCTTTTAAACTCCAACCCCAATTAAGTTAAATTTTCCTAAGCTAAAGGGTACAAAAATGATATTATTACAATTTGAAACCTTGCCTTGAGAAGGAAAGAAACCCTACATTCCCTTAAAATGGATTAAAGCCAAACATAGGCTCTAAGTCATTAAGTTCTGACTTGATTAATGGAATGAAATAGCCAAAGATTTGGTAATCCTAGGATGATACTAGAAAGAAGGTATTCTTTGGATATTTATGTATTGCAATTATGATGGACAATTAAATTTTTTTAATCCAAAGTTATACCTTTTTTGGGGGGAAGGATATATGGTTTTATTATTCTAATTTGGCAATGCTTGAAAGAACATGTTTAGAAGTGTGAAGACATGATATTATATTGACTTTAGAAAAGGCATGTTTTTCTGGCTTATGATGATGGACCGATTAACTTGACTAAGTATTTTGAAAATGTGAAAAAGAAGGACTACACTAGACCTCCGCCAGGCTACTTGTGGAACCCTACATTAAGGGGATTGGTTTTACCACTTCGGAGAACTCAAACTAGCCTAGATGGCGAGAGGTCGCTCCGTAGGGACAATGTTAGCTAGGAGGTAGTAAGGGTGCCAGGGAGGCTCTAACTAGTAAATTCTTTATGTACCTAGGAACTACCTAACCTTGTGTAGTTTAGGATGGACTTTCTAAGAGCCCTAACACTAGTTAAGGGTGGAATATTGGTGGGAATGAACCTTTGAATTGTTACTTTTGTATGGGCGGAAGAAGAAATTGTAATACTCTTGTATAGGTAGGAGAAGAAACTATTATACGAAGATGAATAAAGAAAGTGTTTGAAATTTCTTGACAAAGGACTATTTTATCATGTTTGAGTATTGTGATATAAGTTACATAAACAAAACTGGTGATTTAAAAGGCTAATTAAGGAAGTGTCTTTACATGTTGAATATAAATATGTTAGGTTACTAAAACACACAATCAAGGAAAGCGGGAGGGCAGAACCCCCAACAGGTCTAATTTACGGATGGGTGGCCTTGGTTAGTTGAGAGCTTTTCTCCAAAGTCATATTAGTTTAGCAAATCACTCGTTGACCAATTAGGTAAGTAAGTAGAACCCTGACTTGTGTCATTTTAGGGGACAAAAAAGAGACTTTCTGTGGACAAAATGATTACCATTTCAAGATCTCTACAACCCAAAATACTAAACATCCTCAAATTTTATTGATCCTATTGAAAGGGAGTGACGGATCGAAGGTTGGGCTCGAGAGCTAGGCAAGAGAGCAAGAGGAAGAAATTGAGAGACTAGAAATGGGAACAACAGTCACAATGTGTGACCGGGCCTTCCTTTATTCAAACTGTCACTAAAATAATAAAGAATAAAGTGACGGTGACAGGCGCCCGCCACCTGCAGTATGCAGTGGCGAAGACTGTCAATGTAGTAATACATGGGCGGCTAGGTAGAGGCACCTTTACCCCCAACAACCTCCCACTTAAAGGTGAATCTGCCCCAATGAGGAGTGAAAATAAAAAGAAAAAAAGATAGTACAACATGTACACATGTACAACAGGATAAGGAAAGACGTCATCTCATCCCACGCCCATCAACCTCCTGAGGAAGGCAAAGCGCTCTGTAGAGAGGCTTTTCATGAGCAGATCTGCAAGATTCTGGTTAGTTGAGATCTTGACAAGATCAACAGACTTGTCCTCAACGACCCCATGTATGAAGTGATACCTTACCTCAATGTGTTTCATCTTCACATGGAAGACCGGATTCTTGGCTAACTGAATAGCACTCATAGAATCCGAATGCAGTGTAGGGATAGTATCAATACCAAGGTTAGCAACTAAATGACCCAACCAAATTTCCTCCTTGCAAGCCTTAGTGGCTGCAACATACTCGGCCTCTATAGTAGAAAGGGCTGTGCATTTCTGCACCCTGGACACCTCCAGCATAGGTGAATACATAGCCGGAAGTGGACTTCCTACTATTTGCATGTCCTGCATAATCAGAGTTAGTGTACCCCATGACTCCTGTATCCTGGCTGCCATAGCATATGCACATATCTGCAGTGCCCTTCAGGTACCTCATGATACCCTTCACGGCATCCCAATGCTTCTTGCCAAGTGTAGCCATATAGCGTGCCACAACACCAACTGCAAAGGCAATATCTGGATGAGTGGCTATCATGGCATACATAAGACTGCCCACTGTGGATGCATAGGGAATCTTGGCCATCTCGGCCCTTTGCTCATCTGTCTACAGACAACCAGCCTATGATACCTTCACATAAGAAGGCAATGGACCAACCAATAGGCTTTACATCCTGCATGCGGAAGTGCTCAAGGACTTTATGAATGTACTCCCTCTGTGACAAGTAGAGGAGTCCATGATGCCTGTCGCATCTAATGCACATACCAAGTATGTGAGCGGCATGTCCCAGATCTTTCATCTCAAAGCTCTTCTTGAGCTGAGCCTTAAGAGCATCTAGCTCATCATGAGCTTTCCCTGCTATCAGCATATCATCCACATAGAGTACCAAAATCAATAAAGAACCATCACGGGCTTTCTTCGTGTAAAGACACAGATCCATAGCACTTCGGCTGTAGCCTTGTGACTGCATAAAGGCATCAAACTTATGATACCACTCCCTAGGTGCCAGTTTCAAGCCATAAAGACTTTTCTTCAATTTGCACACTAGGTGTTGCCTGCCAGGTTCTGCAAAGCCCTTAGGATGCTCCATATAAATCTCATCATGCAAGTACCCATGTAAGAAAGCTGTCTTGACATCCATCTGGTATAAATCCAAGTCAAGCTGAGCAACCAAAGCCAAGACTAAGCGCAAGGTGGTCATCTTAACCACAGGAGAAAAGACCATCGTCCAAGTCCACACCATGCTCCTGCTTAAAACCCTTTGCTACCAATCTAGCCTTGTATGTCGGCTTGGGGTGTCCAGGGTTACTTTTTAGCTTGTACACCCACTTGCATGGCAAAACCTTCTTGCCCATAGGCAAGGAAACCAAATCCCAAGTGTCATTCTTATGCAGGGAGTCTATCTCAGACTGCATAGCCCTCTCCCAGGAGTGACTGTCACCCTTGCGCATAGCCTCATCATAGGTGAAAGGCTCTCCTGCATCTGTAACCAAGACATAATGCATCGAGGGTTGAAATCTATCAGGTGGATATCTATCTCTAGTAGACCGACTCACGGCAAGCTCTGTTGTGCCTACCCAACTGCCTGTCCAACACCCTGACCATGAGCATCTACTGTAACTGTAGCCTGTCCAACTGGCTGTACGAGAGCTCTCTGCTCCTCCTGAAATATGACCCTGCGGATCTCAACAACTCTCTCAGGCTGCCTAAGAATTTTGTCTTCATGGAAGACTACATCATGACTGCAGATGGCTTTTCGCGCATGCGGATCCCAAAGACGGTAACCCATCTCGCCTACATCCCCATAACCAAGGAAAATGCATTTGACACTCTTGGGATCCAGCTTACTTCTCTTGTCCCTGGGCACATGGAAAAATGCCTAATATCCAAAGACACGGAGATGTGCATAAGAGGGAGGTTTTCTAGTCCATACCTCCTCTGTAACCTAGAAATCCAAACCACTAGAGGGTGATCTGTTTATGACATGCACAGCTGTACTAACTGCCTCAGCCCAAAAGCTCGGTGGTAGGCCTGCATGGCTAAGCATACTGCGTACACGCTCCTGGATGGTTCTATTCATCTGCTCAGCCAAACCATTCTAGGGGGGGTGTAGGGGGCGGTCAACTGACGCTTAATACCCCTCTCATCACATAACTGCTCAAAAGCACGTGAGATATACTCACCCCCATTATCTCTCCTTAGGCATTTTAGCCTATACCCAGACTGGTTCTCAACCAATGCAAGCCATCTTTGAAACACAGCCAAGACATCGGATTTCAACTTAATGGGATAAGCCCAAACTTTCCGTGAAAAATCATCTATGAACATAAAAGAATACTTTGCACTACCCATATACTGACAAGGCATGGGCCCACTGACATCTGAATATACCAATGCCAAGGGCTCACTCATGCGTGGCCTACCAGACTTCTTATGCGTAGACCTAGAGACTAGAAATGGGAACTCGAACAGTCACAATGTGTGATCGGGCCTTCCTTTATTCAAACTGTCACTAAAACAATAAAGAATAAAGTGACGGTGACGGGCGCCCGCCACCTGCAGTGTGCAGTGGCGGTGATTGTCAGTGTAGTAATACATGGGCGGCTAGGCAGAGGCGCCTTTACCCCCAACACCTATACTCAAAGTCAAAGCTTCAAGAGTCATGCTCAAAGAAATGGATCAACAAGTCCATGCCCATCACTAAGATACTAAGGCATCCCAAGATCTACAACAAGCTTACTCAAAACTTAAGGGTTTTCTTGAGGGTGAAGCCTAAGAGAAGTTGAGTATCCTTTCACCAAAGTAGGCCTTTCAAATTAACCAAACTTAGTAAAATTTTCAAGCTCAAACTAGTATAGATACTTCGAGGGGAATCACTTATAAATATATATGTATATCACATAGATTCAACATAAGGGATTTTTCAAATACCATCTTTACACATTTCATATATATAGAAGGGTACCATATGAAGGGGTTATTTATAGATTTAATTTAAAAAATATTATATTTTATTCAAGAAAAACTCACAAATATAGGTATATATAAATAGACGTTGAACACGTGATTTAGAGGATATATATATTGAACTCCTCAAGATAGATACCAGACTTTCTAAAGGCAACTCTTACTTCGAATGGAAATGGAATATACTCTAAAAATGAAACTTGCAGCTTGTATAAATAACTATAATTTGTATTGGAGATGGTTTTGACTAAATATACATAGTTTTTAAGTTAATCCTAGCCAAAGTTTGCCTCTTAGACTAATTCTGTAACGTTGTCTATAAAAATATGCTATCTCATCAGTTTTTACTGTTGCTTTAGTCAAATATTTCCTATTTTTAGGACATACTTAGTTAATATATTTTATAGATCATTGAAAAATATTAAAGTTTTATTTAGTATATATTAATTTAAATATTATTTTTTGTTTAAATATTTCAATCCTAAGATAACCATAACTCAAATTTACTTTGATATATGATATAGTAGCTTTATGTATTTACATTAGGTAACTATTATTTATTTAATATCTCTATATTTCATCTATATTATAGAGTTACCATTTTTTAAATATCTTCAAATTTTATCTTCATTAAAAAGTAAACCACTTGATATTCTTACATACACATTCTTAGCTAGTTCTATCAAAATCCTTCAAGCTAATCAACCTCATTGTACAAGAATATGTATCTATTTTATACCAATTTTAAAGCATGATTGTTAATGCATATTAATTCTACATAACTTTTAGGATAATGTACTATGGCTAGTGTATTTAAAAGAGGAGGCCAAAACACTAAAAAGCATCGAATGATGTATTGTACTCAATTTCATAACCATTTAGGTAAATATAAAACCCATTGTGTTGAAGAATCTTAGCAAAATCAAAAGTCTTCACTACACCTAATTTCCTAATAACTATGTACCACTCATAATCACATTAATGTTCGATGGGCATAGCTTTGATGCATGAGGCAGTGTTTCGTGAAAATCCATGGCTACCTTATTTTCATGGGGCTATGTACAAATTCACCACATTGAGACAACACATTAATGTTTTGGATTTCCTTGTTAATGTAGTTAGATTCACTACATGAGGCCACCCATGCAATTTTTTATGGACTGAGGGCAATTGCTTTTTAACCCCATGTAGTATTCTATCACATAATCGTGACTTATATTACACACAAGCATTGTATGTAACAGTAATCACATTATGGTTGGTAGATAGATGGCAAGGAACTAATATGTTCTATGTTGTGTTGAGGAGATTATTAGGAAAATTTTGGCACATTAATATTTTAAAAAAATTATCAAGTAAAAATAATCTCAAGTGAATCTACAGAGTAACCATAATCTATACTAATATATTTTACATGATATTGTAAGGCAACTTGACGCATCCAAATTGCCTCCCAGCACATTGTAGGTCTGACCTTGTTTTACACCCAGACTTCATAAATAATGCCAAAAGGGATATTTATATACACTCATGAGATCCAGACATTTAAGCTAGCACAATAATTCTTAAAAATATAATTATAATAATTACGTAATGAAAAATGTAATTATTTAAGCCAAAATTTGAAGCACAACCCAAAAATTATTTTAAAAATGAATGTTCTTGAAAGGTATAGTTTGGACCCACATCCTATGATAACACTCTAGGAGTCAAACCAACTTCGCTATAGAGCATAAATGGATACTCTTTGTGCTTAAAACGTTCAAGAAATGAATTTTTAGCTTTTATATGGCCTTACAATCAAAAGGCTCATGAAACAAAATCATTGTTAAGAATTATCACACTTCTATTAGTTTTTGGATTGTGTCTCAAATATTAGCTCTTTTTCTCTTGGAAATTATTACTATCATGTATTAGAAATTATTATGTTAACTTAAACAACTACCTTTGTCTTTTGCATTGCCCAAAGGTGTGCTAAAAGCATATGAGTATTTAACACCATATTAGAGATTTAGGAAATTCCCTAAGTCCCATTTTTAAAAAATGGCTTATTTCTATGAATATGAGAGAGCAATAGGTTCATTATTTTCTTAAAAATATACTTTATATCTTATATATATGTGATCACACATCTTGAGAGTTCAAGTGATGAAGCATAAGGTATATATCTACTAATATTTTTTATTTCACTATATCTTTTGTAGTGTACTAATGTTAACAAAATGTGATGTTTTATGATAGTGAAAACATCAAGAAGGCTTAGCTAGGATATACTTAAGAAATTGGTAATTTTGATATAATAATATGTTAGCTTTATGGGAGCATAATGAGAATTAGAACACAAATGAAGATATGTTATCATGGCCAAATTTTATGATGCTATGGATTTTAAGAGAAAGGAAGAAAATATAATATTAAATGTAATGTGAGTTTCTTCTTCAAAAAATGATATCAGTTAAACTTTTATATATAAATTTCATGAACCAAAACATTAAAAGAGTTACTACTAACTAGACATTTCAAGTTTTTATATGCATATCAAAATATCTTTATATTCAAAAGTTCCAGTTCAATCTTACCAATATGTGAACAAGATGGATATTGAGTTTAGCTAAAGCCAACCAACTTAACATGTTGAATAGATAAAACCCTTTATCTCATAAAATGAATATTTATATACCAAGACAAAAGTTCTTAAGATTGAAGATTTAACCTTTGACTAATCTTCATTTTTTTCAAAAACATATGTACATAAACTGTATTGTTAAGTAAGGCTTTACTATTAGATATGATAGGAAGTTATATCCAATTAATTAAGCCTTTGCTTTTAGCTAAGATAGAAGTAAAAATTTGGATTCAACCAATTTTATAAGAAATTTCAAAACAATGTGACTAAGGCTACTAAAAGCATTAAAAATACCAAAGTATTTTTTAGCTACTACTTAGATCAATGAGTATTTTTAGCTTTAAAATTATCCTAATATATTTTTGTTTGACATATAAAAATATATTTATTAATTAATTCGTTAAATAGTGTTCCTTCACATAAGTTAGGCATAGACACAAATACAAAGGAAAAAAATCCTTTTGAAAAATAAAATAAAATTTTTAATTTTCTATAATTATTTTAGTCCATATCTAGAATTTGCATGATGACCAAAATAACCCACCAAGTCTACCCTTAGCTAGCATCGGGGCCTTCTAAAAGTTCCAACCATGCTTGTAGGGGATAAGCTAGCCCTAGCACACTTAAGGAATTATAGTTAGAGTTCCCATGTGCCCCTTAGCTCCTCTTAGTATGGAACAAGACCCTATGGAGAGACCCTTCATATATGGTGCTCATCTTAGCAATCCAAAGTGATAATCTAGCTCCCTTTATGAATAGCTAGCACATCTAAATTTGGGGGAGGTCTAGTACACACATCCAATAGTTAACCTATTTTGGATAAATTAATTCTTAGCATCGACAAACAGTGAAAACATTCATTTCAATGCAATAAGCAATATGATAAAACATACTTATGCATGAGTGTTGTCTAAGCCCTAAGCCATAGATTTTGCATGATTTTAAGTCATGGTTCTTATTCTTCTGTCTTGTTTTACCAATGAGACTCCTTTTATTGGGCTATCTCATTCCTCAAGTTTATACTTCTATCCAAGAATAAAGTACTCATGAAAATACCTTGCTAGATAATTTCCTTGCAAAAAGGGTTGGCATTTCCTAATTCTTTCTAACTCAAGAGATTAATCTTTCTCTATAACATATTTTTATAGGATAATGAGGATAGTTCCTAATTATCACAACTTCTTTAAATATTTTCTTTCAAAATAGAAGTTAAGCATGATGTCCAATGAATCAATCATTTCATCGTCACATTTTGAAGGATCCATAGTCTAGAAATTCTAAAATATGAACTAGGTACCATCACAAGGGGGGCATTCTTATTGAAATTCCCTTCTAAGCACCTATATTTCTTGTTTGTCTACTTGGCATCTCGCATACCTACAAGGGTCCTAGAATACCTAGTAGTTGCAATCTAAATTATTGACGACATTCATGTGTTTTTCTATAGTTATTTCATCAAGATCACTTGGAAATATGAAGTAAATAACTTGGACTTGAGTTGGCATGATGGAGGCATCACTTAGATATGCTAGTTCTTGTTTAGCTCTACCATTTCTTTGCTTTGCGGCCATCTTGTTGGTACGTTCTTCACCTTTCTTCTTCCTTTAAACTTGTGTTTCTTGAATCAAGGCTTCTAGATTTTATTTATTAATTAGTTTTTCCACTCTCCCCCTCTCTCTTTGTGTGTGTGTGTGTGTGTGTGTGTGTGTGTGTGTGTGTGTGTGTGTGTGTGTGTGTGTGTGTGTGTGTGTGTGTGTGTGTGTGTGTGTGTGTGTGCTCTGCTTTATGGATTTTCGTAAGGCATTTGATATGGTACCACATGCTAGATTCATGAGGAGATTATAGGATGTGTGTGCTCTGCTTTATGGATTTTCGTAAGGCATTTGATATGGTACCACATGCTAGATTCATGAGGAGATTATAGGATATTGGTGTCCCCAAGGAGGTACAGTGGAGTATTTATGCTCTAAATGAGATAGTGAAGCCCACAATTCCAAGAGAACCAACATCTCTTCTCGTGCTCCCAAAACAAATTAGCACAAAAGAAGAGAATAGAAAGCTTCAATAGCTTCATTAATACAAGTTTTATAGCATGGGTGCACCAAAAGAATGTGATAGATAGAGTAAGGGCACCAAGTGGTATCCCAAACTCAATCATAGCACTATCAGAGTGAAACAAGGATGTCCACTCTCATCCACCTTGTTTGGGCTCTATGTAGATGAGGTTTCATACTATATTGATAGAGGAGGGGTTGGAGCCATTGTAGCTCCAATGTTGATCTCAATATTGCTTGATGCAAATGACATTACGCTTATATTCGACACACCCGAGGGACTATAGGGACATTTGCATGCACTATTAAGTCTTTTGCAAAGATAGAGACCTTATGTGGTGAACCTTAAGAAAACCAGGGCCATGATATTTGACACCTCAACTACTTGGGTGATGACACCTGAGCATCAATTTACTTTCAATGGAGAGCCAATGGAGCATATTAGACAATATGTATATGTGGGAGTCACTTTCAAAGGGCCACAATTTTCTTAAAGAGAGACATCAAAGGTTGACTAGCACTAGTGTATATAGCATTGGGTGTATTGGAGAGACAATGTGCACGTATATAGTTCCATGAGCCACCCTCCAAATTTTGGCTTTCATACACTAGTTATAACCACACTCCTCTATGGGGCACTCATTTGGGACCCAAGCCTCTTATCATATCAGAAGACAACCATTGACAGACCATGATGGTCCAAAGAGTTTTATGATGGATGGGAGCATATGGAGCAATCATTGGTCATGATGATATCATGTATGATATAACCAATGAGCTCAACCCCACATGACATCATCAGAGCAAAGATGGTAGTACCTATGGTGATTGAGGCCTTGCTCCAAGCATTGACTTTCCTACATAGATTATGGGAGCTATCTCATAATAGATATCCATTACTAGCATTGGCTTCATTTAGACAATCAACAACTGAGGGAGACATACATCTCTAGTATGCTCAGATGGGTATATGGATGAGTTTGAATGGTCTACAGACTGATACATTACAATTTGGATTACCCTATCGTTGTGCTTAGTCAGTTAGAGCTCAACCATGTGATTAAAAGTAGACATACTAAGATTAGATAAAGAGAGGATTTGGGTTAGATTTCTTTCCTTACATTGCGCAATGATGGCGTACTATCAGAGCTATTTCATTCCACTATCTATAAATGATTTTGTCACATGGATTACATACAACTATTGGGCAAAAGCCTAGATGGAAAATTTGAGTTTGATTGCTTCAAAATTGCTTTTTTTATAGTATAAGGATACATATCTTTTGAAATCAAAGAACAATATGTTGAAGCATCGAATAAGCTACCTCTCAATTTGGGGCATTTTTTACCTATTTGTGCTAACTTTTAAAGGAAGGTGCTTGAAAAAAGTTCCTTCTCGATGTGTCACTCCAAGAATCTTTTGTCCACAACTTGAACTATGTGATCTACCCAATAAGATCCATCATTTGCTTTGAATTATTGAGTCTCTTGCTTAATTTCACATAAACCTCTTTCAAGGAGTTTTTCATCCACCCTTATCACTGAGTCTCTTCTTTTCACTAGGGACACCATTAGTGTTGTTTCTCTTTCCTTAGGACTACCAAAACATTAAACTCAAGCAACCACAATAACCATCTTGCTTTTCATCACATTCACATGGTTTATTGACAAGGTAAAACAAAGCTCGATTATGAAGAAAAAAAGTGAATAGTATAGCCAATAAGTAGTGTTGAGGATCCTTTCCCACATATACTATTCTTAAACCTTCTCTTTCTATAGTTAAGTAGTTCATTTCCATTGTTCTTAAACCTTCTCTTTTTATAGTTGAGTAGTTTATTTCATAGTTGTAAGTTATCAACTTACAAAGCTCATAAGGAAGTTCATATTGTATTCGCCAATTTGAAAAAACATCTCCTATAATCATCTTTGCTACATTCATGTGCACACGGAATGTGATAGTCCACCAACTAAGGACTCGTAAGGTTGGCATCATGATAAGTGTCTTCTACAATGTCTCCTTGTCTTTCTAGCACACCCTAGTCTATGCAAACGATACAAGCAACTTATACAAGGATCTTGCAATGATTGTGGTATTCAAGCCAATGTCATTATAATACACATGATATCCATAAAATTTCTCAACATTGGACCCATAAAATTTGGGGCTTTTACTGTATTGGTGAAATTCTGTTCAGTTGAGTCAGATTGGCTGACATTGGTGCACATTTGGACCCGAGAAATTTAGGGCTTTTGTAAAAAATTTTAAAATTTTGCTAATTTTGCCCGTTTTATGCGTTCGGGAACATGTATTAATGCAATTTGGACAAATTGGTCAGTAAAATTTAGGGGTTTTTGCTGAAATTACTCTATTTTGGCAAAATTGGCTTGTTCTATGCATGACAGAGAAAATGCAATTGTACACGGTTGATGCTTTGAGCACAAAATTTTGGGGCTTTTGACCGTGCGTGTCAAATTTTATGCCCGTGGGTACATGTACAATAGAAATTGCAGCAAAATTTTGAAATTTATCATGTAATATGATACATATGCCCTTGGAACAACTATAATCAGTTGTAGAATGCTGTAGCACATGGTTTGGTGCTTCTGAAAATTTAATTACAGATCTGAAATTTGTGCTTCTACGTGGTCATTTATTGCTAGTTGGTACGTGTTTGTACTTTGGTCACTTGGGTGATAGTTTTGGGCATGCATTTGCTGTTTTTTGGTCAAATTTGGGCTGAAAATCATGGCTGGTAGCAGTGACAGCAATAATCTCATGCACATAAAGAAGCTTGAAGGAGCACATAACTTTGTAGTTTAGCAAAAACAGTGCTATAATATCCTGTTGCAAAAGAAGCAGGCAAAGCCGATTAAAACCAAAGGGACAAAGCCCACGGACATGGAACATGAAGATTGGGATGAGTTAAATGAGCTTGCACGCTCAACCATCGAGCTATCAATTTTTGATGCCTTGCTATTTAACATTGAAGGTTTGGACTCTACATATGCTATATGGACTAGATTGAAAGAACTGCATACACAGAAGAGTACTGCAAGCAAAGTGTATTGGCTGAAAAAGCTTATGGATTTGCATATAAAAGAGAGTACAACAATGTCTACTCACCTGAGTGAGTTTAAATCTATTTTCAGCTAGTTGGTTGCCTTGAAGTTTTTGATTGATGAAGAATTTAAGGCTACGTTCTTGCTTTGCACTCTTCTAGAGAGTTGGGATACATTCAAGACTGCTATGAGCAATTCCAATGCGATTCTTTTGTATGCTGATGTAGAGAGTGCTCTATTCATGGAAGAAATGAATCAGCAGAACAATGCATCCAGTAAGTCTTCTAATGCAAGATGATATAATACACATGATATAATGCCTTCGGGAACATGTATTAATGTAATTCGGACAAGTTGGTCAGTAAAATTTAGGAGTTTTTGCTGAAATTACTCTATTTTGGCAAAATTGGCATGTTCTATGCATGATAGAGAAAATGCAGTTGTGTGGTTGATACTTTAAGCACAAAAATTTTGGGCCTTCTGACCATGTGTGTCAAATTTTATGCTCGTGAGTACATGTACAACAGAATTTGCAGTAAATATTTAAAATTTATTATATAATATGATAAATATGCCCTTGGAACAATTATAATCAGTTGTAGAATGCTGTAGCACATGGTTTGATGCTTCTGAAAATTTAATTACAGATCTGAAATTTGTGCTTCTACGTGGTCATTTATTGCTGATTGGTACTTGTTTGTACTTTGATCACTTGGGTGATAGTTTTGAGCTTGCACTTACTGTTTTTTGGTCAAATTTGGGCTGAAAATCATGGCTGGCAGCAGTGACAGCAGTAATCTCATACATATAAAGAAGCTTGAAGGAGCATATAACTTTATAGTTTAGCAAAAATAGTGCTACAATATCCTGTTGCAAAAGAAGCAAGCAAAGCCGATTAAAACCAAAGGAGCAAAGCTCACGGACATGGAACAAGAAGATTGGGATGAGTTAAATGAGCTTGCACGCTCAACCATCGAGCTATCAATTTTTGATGCCTTGCTATTTAACATTGAAGGTTTGAACTCTACATATGCTATATGGGCTAGATTGGAATAACTGCATGCACATAAGAGTACTGCAAGCAAATTGTATTGGCTGAAAAAGCTTATGAATTTGCGTATGAAAGAGAGTACAACAATGTCTACTCACCTGAGTGAGTATAAATCTATTTTCAGCTAGCTGGTTGCCTTGAAGTTTTTGATTGATGAAGAATTTAAGGCTACGTTCTTGCTTTGCACTCTTCTACAGAGTTGGGATACATTCAAGACTGCTATGAGCAATTCCAATGCGATTCTTTTGTATGCTGATGTAGAGAGTGCTCTATTCATGGAAGAAATGAATCAGCAGAACAATGCATTCAATAAGTCTTCTAATGCAAGATGATATAATGCTCTATTCATTATAATACACATGATATCCTATGAGCACTAATCTCCTTTCTAGTTGACATGCTAGCAAGCCAACAATTACCTTAATCATGATGGCATTTAGGGGCTGTGTGATCTCTTGATAGCATGTGCCCTAAAATATAGATATACTTCATCTAGATTTGGTACTTTAAAGGGTCAAATGAGAAACTCATAGTCCATGCAACATTGAAATACATGTATCAACTTATCCAAATGTTCCTTTTAAGTGGAATCTATGCAGAAATCATCAAAAAGCACTCCCAAAATTCTCCCAATGTGTCCTTGAAGATAGTGTATATGAGATATTGAAATGATGTCTATGCATGAATCCAACAAATAGCCAACTACATTCATGACAATCCTATTTGATGGAGAAGGCTGCCTTACGATTATCATCTCGATGAACTTGGATTTGGTTGTATCTTAAGCACCCATTCAAGAAGCTATAAACCTCCTTGCTTGTTCCTCACTCTAGTAGGTGTTTTGTTTTTGAAAGAGAGTGGTCATCTCTTTTCCATGTTGCACTCTTCTAATTTATATCACATATTTCTCCTTGTTTCTTAAGTACGACTACAATGACACCTAGTCCATATGCTCAATCTCATAGATGAACCTTGCTTTCAAGAGCTTCTCCACCTGATCCTTTCTAGCTTGTGCCTACCTCATATTCACCCTATCCCTTATAGCTTTGCGCATGGCATCATAAGGTATTGGTTGCACTTTATTGGCTTTGCGTTTGGGGCCATGGGTATTGCATGAGCTATGACATTAAGTAACATTTATTTAAGATTAGAATAAGTCTAGGCAAATGTATTAAAGAAGTAAAATCAACCAACACAAACACATGAATGAATTGATACCTCTTGATACCTCAAGTAAAACCGAACATTGTTTCGGAGTGCAAGCTCCTATTTCGCCACTCGGCAAAGCAAAGATAGTGTGTGCCTCCAACAATGAAACCAAAATAATGTGTCTTTTGATTATGACGACAGGACAATACCAGTGCACCTCATTTTCATGCACCTTCACTCCATAGCTTTCATGCCGATCCACGCACAAACTCCATGGATTGAGATATGGAGAATAATAGCAATAATAATATTAATGGACAATAACTTCTCCCTAAAGGATAGTTGTAAAGTCAGGGGGACATCACCTCTCACTAAAGGAAGGTGTAAAGATTAAGCTAATAGAGCCATAAAAAAATCTCGTGTGATGCACAAAAAGTAAAAAAGCCCTTTTGGGACTGTTTAGTGACTGGAATAATAATAATAATAATAAACAGTAAACATGGAACAGCCAATTTCTAACTTCTCTCAGTCCATCTCATTTCCTATATAATTTAAGTCCAATCCCTCAACTTGCCCAATTTATAGGTTGCTCATCTTGTATCATTGGCATTTATAGGTTGCTCAACATGGAATACAATTGAACACTTGAAGCATATAAGCTCATTAAAGATGACTTGAAAGATATAGAAAATGCTTTGATCCAATCACCCATTGCTTTCAACTTATGCTTGAATTGTAGATATTACGGCTATCACGTAAAAGGTAAATTTTCTTAATCCAAAATGCAACAATTAATTGCTTTACATCTTGATACATCATGACACTTCAATAATCCCTCCAACATAACTCTTAAGAACACCTTCTGCTAAGTACAAATTCCTCCGATCAACATTATGACTTGTTGCTACTCTAGACACTGAAAGTTGCGCTCATTTTCTATAATCATATATGATCATGCTCAGCAAATTTCACAGCTATAAACAATGATCTAAGCATCCCCTGTTGCATGCATCATTCCATACTGCAACATGTTCACCCATTTCCTCATGTAGATACTTTTCTTTGTTCCCTTTTTCTCAACACATCCAAGCTCATGAATGCTTTACTTGGTACTCTCCTCTGTCCAAACCTCTCTATCTTCTTAGTTTCAGGAAAAAGGGGCTGCTCGAGAAGATCATGGAAGAAGAACAATTTCCAGTTTTTCTCATAAAAGGATATTCAAGAGTTCCTTTGGATCATATGCTTGAGATGAAAACGTTAACAAGTTTTGGAGTTTTATAATCTGCCTCTATTGTATTGACTGAGTTCAGTTTTGCCGTCTCAGGTGCATGTATCAGCAGAATAGATGGAATAGTGAGATATAATGATAGAAAACCTTATTTAACATACAATGCAAACGACATTGTTAGATGTGAATATGAAGGTGGGGCAGTACTAACAACGAAGTTCTACTCTTCAACTTTTCACTCAAATAACAAGGGTAAAAGACAAGTCACGAAAATTTCCAAGCTTAACAATGGAAACAGGCCACTATTATACAACTGCAGTGCCACCACTTATTTCACATGCATCATGCCACTACTTAAAGGAATTTTTCATCTGGGTAGAAATGTCACTCATGAGTAGGTTGTTCAGAATCTCTGGAAAAAGCTGGACCATAACTTGCAGCAATAGCCCTAAGGAAAGAGACCACATCCTCTGAAGATGGAAGCGAATAACGGGCATTAGAACGCTTGCGCCCAACAGCACAAGAAAAGTAGTTCTCTCCTTTAAGGTCCAGTACAGAAGAACCTTCCTGCCTAGCCAATTCGTCATCAGAAGCTGGAACATTTTCTTTAGTGATAGCATGGTTTCCATTGCTATAGTTAGGTAGAGCAGCCACAGGTAGGCTCTTCAAATGACTTATGCTCGTCTCTGTGGTACCATCACTCACCTTTGACAAGTCTTCAAGCATAGGATCCTCTTCAGACTTGCTTTTATCCTGCCTGCCATCTGGAAGCTTCCCATTGCTGTTGTAGTCACGTTCTAGAGGGAGCTCTGGTTCAAAAAATGTATATATGTCTTCATCCTGTCACAAACAAACCAGTTTTCCCTTTCAAGGATTCCAAACAAGTGTGTTCTGGACCAAGTCTCCACTGTCCAGTTCTAATATATTATACAGAACTTCACATTTGTTAAACCTACTGAACACCAAATCCAGTAACCAGTTCACATGATCTTAAGACAAATTTGAGTGAAAGATTACCTTGTTCAAAAAGTGGCCAACACATAGGACATAGTCAATAGGTGTTATTATTCGCTTTTTATGTACAATCTCTCCCAGAATGCGGTCAATTGCAGCACCCTATCCCAAAAAGTCAACAAGTAATCGTGAAAATCTCATTTTCCTTTCTGTTGTGTCGAGATGAATAGTAATCATTGAAATGGTTGAACTATGAAAGCAGCTACTAGGACATTATAGCACAACATACTTCCATTAGTCAAGAATGCTGTTTCTTGCTTTTGGGCATGTTAAGTTTACAAATCCTATATCTTATACAAAGAGCACAACAAAAATGAAATCCCAGAAATTTGATATTGCTAGTGCAGAAGAAAAAGTTGTCATTAAAAAAGGCACGAATGTCTCAATACAAGTAGGTTCCGGACGGCTTTCAAAAGGAGGCAGCCTAGTGTAGGAACAGCCTTGGAGCATGAAGACTTTCATGGGTTATCTAGGATTGATCTGATATTCCAAGTAACTAACTTTATAATCTTTGCCAGATCTATACATTTGCTCCTTTCATCACAGATGTGCCTACCTTTGAAACACCGACGGGACGAACTTCCACAGATCGTCCACCCTGAACGACATCTACAGCAGCATTTGATATTGGGCCAGTCCACAAATGTTGAAGCATGTCCCTCGCTTGAACTCTACCAAACTCAACATCTAGGTAATACAGAAAAATGTTTGAAAATCTTTAGACATGAGCGTATTGCTTCACCACCCATGTGTATTACTGGTAAACCAGTAGAAATCAAGAGGAGGGGGGGGGAAAAAGAATCAAGAATACACACCTGCATACTTGTAATTCCAGAGTAAGGATGTTTCCCGAACTTCAACATAGGATCGTGGTGTTCTCTCTCGAAAATAATCAAAAACGAGCTGGAATAACTGCATTGGTCAGCCTCAACAAAGAAGAATAGAAGTTTGTTTGTAACAAATACAAGAATAAATATGAACATGAACTAACTGTGTGAACAGGTGTATTGTTCAAGTATTTATTTTGAGAACAAGATTCGCTGTTAATATCAGCCTTTACTTACTGTACTTTTGCTAATAAAGCACAGCAGATTTTCTGGCATTGTACCAGTAGAACTTTCCAGCAGAGTTCAGTCAAGTAATACCCTTTATGAATCAACTTCCAGTGTTCGGAAAATCACATCAGTGACATCCTCCTACACTTGCTGAGCGAGCCAGTTACTTTTGCCAACTGGATTTTCTTCTTTTGGAGCTTGACCAGAAAGTTGTGGACAAATGGTTCTAGGTAGTGGCCAAGCTTTAAAAACACAGTTGTAAATAATCATAAGAGTGTTAGCACCTAAGAGAGGGCCAGTTCCACTTGCCTAGAAACTACAGCATTACCCCACATGAAACCTGCCATTCAATGAGAAGGTGCCTTTAGGAATGTGCATCCTTTTTGTTTTCTTGAGATATGAGACACGCACCTGAATGCCCACAAGAGATCGTGAAGAGCCATCCTGGCATTTTCCTAGACACAGATAGAAGAGCTTGCAAGCCAATGAACGATTGAGCTTGGTCGTGCACTAGGATGCCCCTCCACAGAAATGACATCAAGAGAGTGGCCAAGAGCAATGCTTCCATTTTCCTATATGCGAATAGAATAGGTCACAAGCCAAATGAACCATTGAGCTTGATCACACTAGGATCCCCCTCCTCGGTGACCCTACCACAGAGGACCGACTTGAGTGTTCGAGTGGTAACAAGCTTGGACTTTCATGTGCACACCATGTGAACACAGATGTCCAACCAAGTGATGCACTGTGTGAAACTTCAACCCGAAACCTCAGTATCAACCACTCGGCTGGTTTATCACCTTTGGGAGGTAATCAGTATATCCTCATGAGATGGCAAGGCCAACAGGCACCAGCCCAGCCTCCATGTCCCTTGTGATAATACAAAAGCAGAGGATAATATGTCAGTCAGTCACCTTTCTGCATAAAGCCTAGTGCCATAGTTATCCAGAAGTTTTGGAATTGAGAGGGGTTTTTTTTTTCGTGAAGATAATTGAATTAAATGGCAATATTTACATCAGACCATCAGGTCAGCTAAGAAGGAATCGAGAGGTTTTGTCTTCATAGATATGAAACAGTTTCATGTAAGTTAGCAGCAAGAAACAAGTTTCCTACAAAATAGACTAAAAAGATAGAAGTTTACATGGTAGTTAGTCCATAATACATACTAGGATAATCCCACCATGTTATTTAAATAAAGAAAATCTAAGCCTCTTCGATCTTTGGTACTTTAGGGGCTCAATTTTTTGCTCATAGAAACTCAACCTTATTGTTGCCACATAAAAGGGTTGATTGCTAGCACTATTGCTTGGTTTGTCTACCACGAAAATGCAAACATGCCATTTATCTGCAAGACATTTATACCGTAAAGACTTTCTTCAGGATTTGGACAAAGGCTATTCATACACTCTACAGGAGATGCTTTTTTATGGCAGGATAATTTCTATCATAGGATGATTGAGTGCATGAGGAGGACAGATGCTTTTTCATACTTTGAACTCCGGCACCTTCATCCACTTTTGAGCTACACATGTATGGCATTATAACCTGACACCCTGGATGTTTACTTAGCCATAAAATTAGACTTCATTTCCAATGTACTCTGTAGTCACATACAGAGCTTATCTTGTACTTTGCATTATTATCATAAGGCTATTTTGCTGACGTGTCTCTTAATTGGAATTCTTTTTCTTTTCCTTCTTTTGTTGGAACAGGGACATGAAACTCAACCTTCGTGCTTGTAATTAGTGAAGTTTTTGTGCCCTATTAAGTACTACCAAGCATGACCCATTGATTGTACATTTTCAACCTTCCTTCTGCTAAGGCTCTCTTCATCTAGCCTCTGTAGCCATGGAAATAAGGCAATTCAGCCACCCAAGCCCTTGTGAGAGGAGAGAGGATGCACAGAGATCGAAGTTCAGCTGAGAGTACAGTTGATAGTGAAGAAAGTGTGTGAGAGTGAAGGCACAAATCCCAATGTAATAATCAAAGAGTGTAATGTGCAGATACAAAGTACAACCCTTAAACCTTGGTGGACTTGGCTCTGCCGTCGCGTCGCCTGCTACCCCCACCTCCCGACTACTCCCTCACCCCCATGCCCGCCCTGCTTGGCGCCTTCGCTGGTGCCCCCCCCCCCTCCTCTTTCCTCGCCTATGGCCTCTGCCTGTGGCCCGTCGCCCTGCCCTGCCCGTTGCCTGTTGCCCTGCCTGTGGCCTGTCGCCCTGTCTTGCCCATTGCCCCGCCAGTCGCCCGCCCTGCTCACCCCCCCACCCCCTGGCCATCATCACCCACCAGTGCGCACCCCCGCTTGTGCCATCATCACCCCCCCACCCCCTGGCCATCATCACCCCCGCTTGTGCCATCGCCGCCCCCCCCATTTCCCTCCCCCACCCCCCCCCCCCCCCCCCCCCGCCCTCGGTTGCTCCCTCCCCCTACAGCAACTCCCTCCCTTCGGTAGCATTGCAGCGTGATAGGTAGGTTCTCAACAGGGACGCGCAATGGAAACCTCTGGTCAGACGCCGGCGTATTCTGCGAGTGCCCCCCAGCCAAATACCTTGCGCATCATCCTCTCTAAGGAACAGCTCTTAGCCATCCGTGCCACAGAGCTGGAGTTGAAAGAAACTGCGATCTTTGGTCAGGTCATTGGACACTCCCCATGGAGGGCCCAACTGCGGGACTGGCTCCACTCCATGCTGCGCAATGGCACACCGCAGATCGTGGAGGCACTCCTCATGGGCCAAGGGATATTCATGGTTCGACTCACCTCTATGGATGCAACTCGTGAGCTAGTGGAGAGCGCATCTATGCCTCCATGAAGGGGGTCATTCACATGATTCCTTGGTATAGCGGCTTCACAGTGGAGACATTTGCACTCCATAACAGATTTCTCAGACATCCAGTCACCTTAATTTTCCCGGGGCTGGCAGTAGAGTACCGCCAGTTAGTGAAAGACTTTGGACGGCTCTTCGGCACAGTTCTTCTTGCATCCTTTGCGGATGCAATGACAACTGCAGGAGTCCCAAAGGTATGAGTGGCCATGAATGACACAAAGAGTATACCAAAGTTCCTGGAGATTGAGGCAGGAGGTCACTCCTTTAGGCAGTAGGTCATTGTGACTGGGCAACCAAGGCAGTGCTTGCGTTGCCATGACTTTGGGCATCAGGCAACAGTTTGTACGCGTTTCGAAGCCAAGGCGGCTTCGCCGATAGGCCCACAGGTGGATGCTGACGGCTTCACACGGGTCCAAAGACGACAGAGGGGAGACGGTAGGAGGGGTGTAGCCAGCTCCTCAGATCCAACCTCAACAGCAGGGAGCAGGTGGATGAGCAACGCCCACTTGGCAGAGCACTCCACAGCCCCCCCTGCCCGCCCCACCTACCAAGACTGCAGTCCCCCCCACATCCACCACCCGCGCCACATAGACTACCTCACCCGAGATGCCATAGCCCCCCCACACCTACCCCCCACTGACCCTGGCCCACAGCCCCCCCTTGTCAGGGCCACCAATTCCCCCCCCCCCCCCCCCCAACCCGCCACGCACCTCCGTCCATCCCTCGATCCTCTTCCCCCCCCACCACCTCCCCTACCGAGCACCCCCCCTGATCCGCACCCGGTTTAGGTGATCCCCCCCAAACCCACCCCCCCTCCTCCCACAGGAGGTGATGAGCCACACACGCCTACATCCTCCTCGAACCAACAGTCTCCCCCCTCCCACAAAGCCACCAACTCATCCGCCCCTGCCGCCTGTCACACTTTCCCGAGACAGGTATAGCTGTTGCCACAGGAGTTCTTCCGCAGTGGCCCATGGTCCTACCTGAGAGTTGTGGAGCGCAGAGAGTTCTCACTACCTCTAGAGGTGGGGATCTTTGTGGTTCGTAAGTCAAGGAGGGGTGAGGTCCATCTACTAGCACCACGGATGGACCAAACTACGTGTTTTTTCTTCAGTCCTCTCACTCAGGGGATTGGACGACTACGCACATAGACGAGTTGAAGAGTCAAGTGGCAAACCACATCTCCCAATGGATGGAAGAAGGACTAGCCCTCTTTGCACAGCAGTGGGCTGGTTGCGTGATGGACTGGGCTGGTGCCGAGGTCCCACACTTGAGCATTATTTTTCAACCCCTCCATAGTGGAGAGCTCCAAGGGATGTGGTCGAGTGGCCCCTGGCACAGGCGGCCCGTTTTTACCAGTGTACAGAGTTACAACTCTCAGCATAGCTGATAGATGCATTGATAGTACCACCTCGGGCATCTATCACCCCTATGGTCCGGCCGAGGACCACCATGGGGGACTGGAGTTTGCCGTCCAAACCGGTGGCAAAGTGTACTTGCATGCCTCAGTTTTTCCTCCTCATCTGCAGTTTCCACACCGAACAGAGGCCTAATCGGTCAGTCAGAGGTTTCCCCATGAGCGTAATACACCTTGAATCTTGGAATGTGAATAGTCTCCACTACACTAGGGCACGTGGTTCCAAGAAGTTGATTGTTCGGCAGGAGCTACAGTCTGCCCTTGCCGGACGGATCGACATCTTACTTCTATAGGAGCACAAGCTCACCCCCACCCAAGCCCAGCGGATAGGGAAGGTACTCTCGGGCAGCTCACACACTTACTGTGAGCACTCCATAGGTACCCATGGCAGGAGTGGAGGTGTATGCACCTCTATTGGCCCGAGTCTCACTGCGTATTTACGAGAACACGGGACTATAGTGGCAAGGAGAGTTCTATGGATCAGATTGGATATTGGGGACTCATGCCTTGGAGTCCTCAATGTCTATGCCTCTACGGAGGTTAGGGCACGCAACAGGTTCTGGGTGGAGATCGCGGATGGACTCCCAGAGGTGGACACCTAGATCGTTGGAGGAGACTTCAACAACCTGGAGGCTTTGGAGGACCAACAGGGCAGAGGCAAAAACTACCAGGGCATGGCTGGGGAGGAGCAGGAGGCATGGGAGATCTTTCTGTTGGCGGTAGGAGCACGCAATGCCTGGACAGACGTGGCCTTCCATAGAAGGGAGGGGTCATTGGACTTCTCTTGGGGATACAAGCGGCTAGGTGGAGACCTGTTGGAGCAGTTATGGACGAGTTTTATGTGGGAGAGTAGGGAGGCTCTTGTGGAGGCCAGATTGAGCAGTTGGCAGGCACCACATTGTTTGATCATTGCCAGGTTCTCCTGACACTTGATCTCCCAGCATCCACCCTAGACACACAATCTTGTCGGATCCCTAACTCGATCTATAGGAGGGAGGAGGTGACGAGACAGATAGAGTAGATTTGAACCAGAGAGTGGGGCAAGAGGGACTGGATAGCAGAGGAGGTTGCAGAGGTCCTAGCCGAGTCGAGCAAAATCTAGCATGGACTCTAGCACGGAGTGGGGCGTCTACCTAGGATTTAGATGGATGAGCAGAGGGCAGATTGTCCAGTACCTAGGGTTCCAGGTGGGACTCCACATTACTCCTGCCCAACAGTTTCTTCTTGTCCTGGATTCTATTCGGAGGAAACTAACCTATTGGAGCACGGCTCGCCTCTCACTAGCCGGCCAAGCCCTGTTGGTTAACCAGGTCCTTCTAGTGACGGCTTGGTACATCGCCTCGTGTTGGTGCTCTTCTCTTCATCTTGCATAATGCAGCTTCGCCGCCTAGTGCATAATGCACGTACCATCAAGACACGACGGAAGGTATACAGGATGGCGGACGAGAAGGTGTTGCAATGAGTAACAGGCTACCAGAGAGGAGTGGAGTTGAGAAGGGAGATAGACGCAGCAATACCTCTAGAGTGGCTTGCTCCCCCGATACGAGAGCCGATAGAGCTAGAGGAGGTATGGGCAGCTAGGTTTTCACTAGCAGGCATTTCCCTACAAGTGGCAGGTAGAGTGGGCGGTGCCCCGTAGAGGACTTTCTTCACCGTTCAGGAGGGGGGGCGTCTGGTCCTTGACAGAGGGCAGCAAGATGAGGGGATAGCTGCCCTTTTGTAGAGGAGGATTCGGGTGGTGGACCTTCAGGGGAAGTCATGGCAACTGGACCCCTATGTTTTCTGGAAGGAGCTCAAGGAGTGGCGCCTTTGGATCTGGGAGGGTAGACCACTTGATGAGCTAGAGTGGGATCCACGAGAGTGGCTATGGCCGGCTACTACGGTTGCCAAGAAGCCACCCAGGTTTCTAGAGTACACTGCCAGGATTGGTAGATACGTACTGATGTAGGAGGATATGGATTAGGCACCGTCACGTAGCAGACACTAGGCGGAGCAAAGCATGACAGACTTTCTGGTGCCGCCTATGGGATAGCTGGAGGCCGAGGAGGGTGTCGTATTTCTAATGGCTAGTGTCACATGGAGGCTTGGCGGTGGGAAGTTGGCTTGCCCAGATGCAGAAGGGAAGTTGTAAGCACTACACACAGCAGCCTCTGGAAACCCCAAAGCATTGCCTTTGGTCATGTGAGGAGGTGCAGCTCGTGTGGAGAGGAGCATGCCACATCCTTTGCCGTATAGTACCCAGCCTTGGATGTATCTCATGGGGAGCTTTCTACTGGCACGCAAGCAGCCAGGGCCATCACCTTCTGTATGAGGGCGAGATGCACGACACGATATTCATTATGGAGGTAGGGTCGTGTGTAGTGGTCGGTTTGGAGGCTCTACCCATCCGCTAGGTACTAGAGCCCATAGTAGACCGCTTGGAGGTATGAGAGATCATAGAGAGTCTTATTGGATGGCATATTTGTTAGGCACGGTGTCAGGAGGCTTTTGGTAGAGAGAGACCTTCAGTACAGGCAACCTTAGTAGAGCTTTGGACCTCCATCATCCACTCCCTCCGTGGCCGATGAGATCGGGTGCACGGCGAGTCTAGGGCTCAACAAGAGCTCCATTGTCATTTCATGCGTACTTAGGGCAGCCAGGACCTATTTTTTGTGATGCAGGCCGGCAACCCTAGATGGCGATACACCCCCCCTCCATGGCTTCTTGCCCCCACCCTCCCCAAACTGCCTTGAGAGGCTCGTATACATGATGTATTGGTGACTTTGCATCAGCTCCAGCTAGTCTGTTGAGCATGAGCACTCCATTGTAATCGGTTCTTTTGAGTAATATAATCAACCACATTTTACTAGAAAAAAAAAGCCTTAAACCTTAGGGTTGCTAATGTCTGTTCACACCCGAAAGATGTTAAACACGATAAGTGCCTAAACTATGTAACATAGGCACATTAAATAAAAGAGAATAAAGCTAGGAAGAAAAACCTCTCGTAAAAGGAGAGTAAAAAGTGCCCCAATATCCTACCGAGGATCACCGATACTCCTATATGAGTGTAGGCATGAGTCAAACCAAACAAACCCCCTTGGAGTGAAGAGTGATCAATATACAAGGATCATCCACCCACCAAAGGAGATCAAATTTAAAGCATTGTGGAATGCTTCAAATTTGTCACGAGAAATAGCTTTGGTAAAAATGTCTGCCACATTACTGGTGGTAGGACAGTAGACAGGGCTGATATCTCTTACATGTAGCCTCTCTTTGACAAAGTGATAGTGGATCACTATGTGTTTCATAAATGCATGAAACACTAGGTTCTGTACCTCTGCAATGACACTCTTGACTATCAGTAAACAAAGAAGTGGGCTCCGTGACAAATACATCTAAATCAGCCAACAAACGTCTCAGCCATACACATTCAACTGTGATAGTGAAAGTAGCCTTGTGTTTAGCTTCACATGAGAATGCGGCAACAGGGGATTGTTTCTTGCTAAGCCAAGAGATGCAAGATGAGCCAAGAAAGAAACAATTACACCTAGATTGTTTCTTCTTTATGCCTGGCACAAATAATGCATCTTGCAAATGGAGGAGAGCAATCAATGGTTGTCACCACAATCTTCCCAATACCTCGAATAGGGTATCATGCATTGTTAGCACACTACACAAACTTGCCAACACAAGCTGCAATAACGAAGGAAAACAAATCCCTGCAGGATGTAATATGCCTAGAAGCACCATTGTCAAAGAACCAAGTACCCGCATCCTCAATAGAGCTACATGCTCTATTAGCCCCAGAAGAGTCATAACTGCAAGTGTAGAAACAATAGTCACGGTCTCCAACAAAAGACGCGGATTAAGTAGCAATAGAGAGTGCATAAAAAACAAACATTCCTAACTCCTTGGCTACGCACTTCTTGCATTCTGAATGTAGTGACCTGGCTTCTTGTAATAGTGGCACTTACCCTTCTTGGCTTGCGTGTCCCCCTGTTTCTTGCTACTCAATGAAATATTTGACGTCCCAGAAGTCTATGGAGCATTTTTAGCTTGTCTGCCCTTGCCCTTCTGCCTTGCATTAAAAGCCTACTCAAAGGCTATAACATCCACCCCACAGTTCTTTCTTGTTTGCTTTTTCTCTAAGAGCAAACTAATCAATTGAAGGAAAGTAAGTGGCTGCGGAGAAATTCTCATGGTGAGAGTCAAGGCCATATGAAGGGTCAAATACGAGGGCAGCAATGAATTCAAAGTAGTAGAGATCAACTGCGCATCCGAATAATACTCATCTACATTCATAAGCCGCTCATGCAAGTCTTGAATTTTATTGAGATGATCCTGCATAGACATTTGTTTGAGTATCAACCAAACTTCTCATGAAGAAGCTGTAGACCATACATGCAGGATGATAGACCACTGAAGTGCCAATGTAATTAGCAACAATGCTTGAGCATCCCGTGTGTCCCAAGCCTTTTGTGCTAATGATCTCTAGGGAAGTGGCTATGTTGGAGTGGGCTGAGTAGGCTAAGTGGGCCTTTGTCCACATCCTCCTGGAGGAAATGTGACAAGAGCCACAACTCCAGGCAGAACTTCTTCACCACTAACATAATCCCAAAGATTCTTTGCAATCAACACATTTTTCATTATAAAAGACCATAGAGAATAGTTGTTGCCATCCAACCTATCCTCCTTGGACACATGTGAATACATCACCTTGTCCCTGATTGGCCATGGTAAACGTCACTGATCAAAGAGCACAAGAGCAATACTTCAAGCTGGACCCAACCTGAAAATCTGAGAATTTCCAGAAATTACAAGCACCCTGCTGTAATTAGCAAATCTGATCACACTTTGACAAAAAACTGTCTGGTGTACACGCTGTCCAATGCACAATCAGTGCTCAACAGCACAAAAAATGCAAAAGCCCCAAAATTTGTTGTCCCAAAATGCACAAATTCAGTCTATTACAGACTGTCACTAATGTACATTTGCCAATGTTTGAGCTGACATCAAAAGCCCCAAATTTCTGACCCAAAATTCACAAAATCTCTACAATAAATGTGTCCCAGACACGTGCAGGAACAGAGATTGTTTGCCCGGGCAAAAGCCCCCTTCTAGAAGATCAAATTTGAATAAAAAATTAATAAACTTTCTTTTACCTCTAATTTTTGCTGAACAGGATGCAACTGGCTAAGCTGGCGGCTCTGGCAATGCATGCAACTGGAGGTGGAGCAAGCCAGGGAACTGGGCACTCTGGTAGTGCACCTGTTAAACAATGGGCGGGCGCAATCAGATTGGTGACAGCATCTGGCTGTAGGACCAGGGGCTGGAGGAGGCAGCGCATAGGACTGGAGCACAGGAGGACAGGGAAGGTGCGCAGGGAGGTTGCGCCACACAAGTAGGCAATGGGGCTGGCGAGCAACATCAAGACTGGGCTGACGAAGGCTAGGCGGACATGCAGGAGGTGAAGGTTGGCGGCACCTGGCTACAGGCGTAGGTCACAGAGGCAACGGGCCTGCCTGGTGGTGACAGTAGCACCTGGCGGCTGCTGGTGGCAGTTGATCTGGTGCTACAGGTGGCGGACCTGCTGCTGCAGACGATCAAGCTGTCGGTGGGACTGAAGATAGCTGGTGGCGATGGAGCTGCTGACACAGTAGGTGGCAGCTCAACTGATGGTGGCCATGAGCTCAGCTGAGCTAAAGGCCAGCTCTAATACCAAATGTGAGAGGTGAGAGGATGCACAGATATTGAAGCTCAGTTGAGAGTACCGTTGATAGTGAAGAGAGAGTGTGAGAGTGAAGACACGATTCCCAATGCAATAATCAAAGATTGTAATGTGCAAGTACAAAGTGCAACCCTTAAACCTTAGGGTTGCTAATATGTGTTCACACCCGAAAGGTGTAAAACATGATAAGTACCCAAATTGTGTAACATAGGCACATAAAATAAAAAAGAATAAAGTTGGGGAGGAAAAACATCTCGTACAGAGAGTAAAAAGAGCCCTAATGTCCTACTGAGGATCACCAACACTCCTTTGTGAGCATAGGCATGAGTCAAACCCAACACCCCCTGTGGTGATGTAGGAGCAAGACAATAGTTAATCAGCTTTTCCAAGTTCAACTAGTTGTACTGAGCTAAATGGACCAACTAGTTTGTTAGTCTTGGGAGGTGCAATAGGAGTTAGCCTTATTGTGGCCATGAGGACCTAATCAACATGAGTGTTGGATGCACATGCATACCCTGACTAGCATGGCTTTTGTACTTTGTACTAGTGGATCTCCTCAATCTCATGTGTAGTGGTATAACATCCCTCATAGGGGTAGGACTCCCTATCCTCTTCCTCTATTAGGTGGTATGTGGCAGCATTTCAAAGGTTTGGCAAAAAGGATATGAGACGAGTTTATGAACTTGAATTAGTTATAACCCTTTTTTTAAAGATAGGATGCAAGACATGTTTACGAACATGAACTAGTTATAATAGAAAGAACTAGATCTTCTCTTCCTTGTAAGGAATCCACACTAAAGCCATGAGATAGCCATAATTTGGTTGGTGTAAAATACAAATTAGGGAGTTGTTCAGGAATGCAAATGTTTGTTTCAATGGTCCTCAAGGCTGACCCTGGCCTTGAACAAGGCCACAAAAACTAGAATGGAGCACAGTCTATTCAAGCAGTACCAATGCACTAGATAGATTGTGCTTTGGAAGACACAGAAAAGGAGCCTTAAAAGATGGATAGCTTGCAGATGTACACAGCATCCTTCAGAATCAATTGTTTGTGGAATCTAATGAAGGGAATTGCTCTCTAAGGATAGCCCTTCAAGCATGCAAATGTCATCCTGGGCATTGCATGGCTCCATAACTATCTTGTAGAGATTGCTAATTATGAGCACCCTATCACTATAGAAGAAAAGTATGTCACACTTGCATTTCTGCAGGGAAGCCTGTGTACACTTCAGATTCATCTCACAATACCATTACTCTAATCTTGCAAATGGTTGAGCTTCACCCAAGTGGCTTTGGATAGATTTTGGTACCACATGACATGGCACCTTGAGTTTGCCCATTGTTGATAGCCCAAGGGCATAATGTTGACTTAGGAGCTGTTCAACTCATTATCAAGGGTTTCCAAGGCCTTTATCAAAGTCTGTTTATTGCTGTAGCAATAAGGATTCTTGTGGCCAGTTGTAGTAGGCAACAGACAATGATATTATTAATCATTGTCTATTGCTGTAGCAATAAGTATCCTTGCGGTCAGTTGCAGTAGGCACAGCCCGCCCCCTTTAAATTAAACACTGCCATCATGGGTGACAAAGATTTCATGAACAAGATCAAGAAGGCACGGTTGTCCACTGGTCAAGAAGGCAAGCTGCCAATGGAAAAGTTGAGTGCTAGCATCTTTGCAATGACCCGGAAATTCCAGAGTCTTGGCAGATCATAAGCTATCCGTGGGAGAGAACTTTCGTCTAGTGCTGCTAAATGTAGAGATTCTGTTCTTTATGCTCTTAGGCTCAATCCTTCTGATGAAATTTTCCGCAGCCTCAGGTCCTTGAGATTATTTGGAGCACATGGAGAGAAGCCAAGTAAATAATCCGAAAATCTAGCTAAGGGGGAAATGAGAGATCTATGGTGCTGCCCCAAATGACTTCTACTTCAGAGCAATCAAAATAAAGAAGCAAAAAGAAGCCATCATAAAGATAAGGCAAGAGGATGGCACAATGCTCACTGAGACACACACATTGCTGCAGCCTTCAAATCCCCCCTCTCATCCATTGTGGGTGCCAAAGAAAAGTGTCAAAAGAATACCATCAAGGGCTGGCAGCATTCATCAATGGATATCTTTGCCTCATCTGGAGTGCAACTACGGCGGCCCTTTTCCAAGGAGGAACTAGGCTTTGCATTGGTGAAAATAAAGCCAAGAAGATCTAGCTAAGAAATTTCTGCAGCATAAGGAAACCACTATCTCTAGTAGGAGGCCTTAAAGGACCAACAAGGTAGAGGTAGAAACTACTAGGGCATGGTTGGGGAGGAGTAGGAGGCATGGGAGGTCTTCCTACTGGCAGTAGGAGCTCGCGACGCTTGGAGAGACCCGGCTTTCCACAGGAGGGAAAGGCCGTTGGACTTCTCGTGGGGATACAAGTGGCTAGGCGGAGGAGCAATTGGACAGGTTTTACGCGGGAGAGTGGGGATGCTCTCGCGGAGGCCAAATAGGGTAGTTGGCTGGCACCACTCTGTTCCGGTCCTCTTGACACTTGATCCCCGAGTATCTTCCCTAGGTACATGATCCTGTCGGATCCCTGACTCGATCTACACGAGAGAGGAGGTGAAGAGACAGATTGAGCAGATTTGGACTAGGGAATGGAGCAGGAGGGACAAGTTCGTAGAGGAGGTTGTAGAGGTCCTAGCCAAGTCCAGCAGTATTTGCCAGGAGGCAGCCCTAAAGGCCAAGCAACAGTGCTGGGAGGAGGAGAGCGCACTCCGGTGGGACCTAGCAGCCACGCAGAGATTATTACATGAGACACTAGGGGATCCCATCCTCCACGCTTAGGAGGTGCGCTCGCGAGAAGCCATTGCCGGCCTAGAGGACAGGCGCTCGAAGTTCTCATTCCGTACCTCAACAACCTTCTAGGCACACAAGAGGGACACGATGTGTAGGGAGTTCTTTCAGGCGCACCAACCCCGCACCTTAGGAGAGCAAATACACAGCCTTCGGGATCAGTATGGGAGGATTCACTCTAGCCCAAACAAGGCAATGGAGATTGCCACCGATTACTACAGATGCCTTTTCTAGCAAGAGACAGCCTTAGCCAAAGGACAACGTTGCAGACAGCAGGTCTAGGATCACATCCCATCCCTCGTCACAGAGGAGATGGGACACTCTCTCCTAGCCCCCTTCACAGAGAAGGAATTAGAGGAGGCTTTCCACACACAAGACGGGCAGAAATGCTCAAGAGAGGATGCCCTCTCTAAGGCCTTCTTCACCACCTTCTGGGAGGTAGTGAAGGACCCTTTACTCCTTGCTTTCCAGGAGATTTTCAGCTCGGGTCTGATGCCAGGGAGTTTATCGGCACATCTTATCAGTCTCCTCCCCAAAGGGGGAGATCCGTTGGAGCTATCCCAGTGGAGACCAATCACCCTGTTGCCAGTTGCCTGTAAGGCACTGGCAAAGATGTTGGTAGGCGACTCTGCCCCATGCTTGCAGACATCATCAATGACACACACAGGCTCTGTCCAGGATAGGAGCATCCTACACAATGTCTTTACCTTCTTTTAGGCAACAGAGTGGGCCCAACACAGTGGTCAGAAATTGGATGTACTACTCCTGGATTTCAAGAAAGCCTATGACAGGGTGGACTAGGACTTCTTGGAGGGCACACCATGGAGAGGTTGGGCTTCCCCCAGGCATGGATCCATGGGGTCTCTGCACTCTACAGATCGGCTACCGGCAGGGTTCTCATAGGAGGCAAAAAAGGGGAGGAGTTTCGGCTAGAGAGATCGGTACAACAAGGCTATCCACTGGCTCTGTACCTGTTCCTACTCTTTGCAGAGGCGATGTCCCACTTCCTCAGATCACATGTGAGTGGGTTATGCGGCCTCTGACTTCTAGTGAGAGAGGAGACGGAGCAGCTAGACTCAGAGTATGCAAATGATACAGCATTTTACATAGAGGACGATGAGTTGATGCTAGAGAGAGTGAGACTATCTCTCGAGGTGTTCTGTATTGCAGCAAGAGCGAAAATCAACTAGTGGAAGTCAATTGGTTTCCTTAGAGACCCGGACTCTAGTACAAAGTGGGGCGTCAACTTGGGATTTAGTGCAGAGGGCAAACCATCCACTACCTAGGGTTCTTGGTGGGACTCGACATCACCCCCGCCCAACAGTTTCTCCCAGTCCTTGACTCTATTCGGAGGAAGCTCACCTATTGGAGTACTGCTCGCCTCTCCCTAGCAAGCCGAGCCTTGGTGGTCAACCAAGTCCTCCTAGCGACAGCTTGGTACATCGCCTCATGTTGGTGCTTCTCCTCGTCCTGTGTTGCTCAACTTCGCCGCCTAGTGCGGAATTTCCTATGGGCCGGGTCGGATGGTTCTAGGGACTCTCAGGCCAAGGTGGCATGGGCGACCATCATCTAGCATTGGTCAGAGGGAGGGCTTGGGATCATTGATCCAAAGTATCAGAGTATGGCCCTTTTGGGCAAGCTTGTAGTCCGCGGTCTCACACCAAGAGGGCAGACCTGGAAGGTCCTACTGTAGGAGGGTCTCCAGGAGTGCAAACCGAGGCTCGGCAGGGATTGGAGACCGTCCTTGAGATGGATCTTCACAACGGCCCAAATCATGCCCCTCTCATCCCCCTTCCTACGTAGCTTACTTCGTGTGTGGCAAGGCCTCTGTAAGGTCCTAAATCAGAGCCCCCTAGGTTTCCAGGAGGAGATAGACCGTCAGCCGGTGATCTGGAACTCCCAAGTCAGAGATTACGAGGGGTTATAGATCAGCAAGCGCCCCCACATCCAGTGGGCTGTTTGGGAGGCCGGCCCAGCCCGCACCATCAAGACTTGGCGAGAGGTGTACATGCAAAAGGATGGAGAATGTAAACGCTGCACACAGCAACTTCTAGAACTCCAAAGCACTGCCTCTGTTCCTGTGAGGCGGCGCAGCTAGTGTGGAGAGGAGCATGCCGCATCCTCCGCCGCATAGCACCCAACCTTGGATGTATCTCATGGGGAGCTTTCTACTAGCAGGCATTCAACTAGGGTCGTCAGTCGTCGTCACCTGTATGAGGCTGGGATGTAGGACACGATCTTCCTTACTGAGGCTGGGTCGTGTGCAGTAGCTGGCTTGGAGGCTCTACCCATCCAACAAGTACTAGAGCCCACAGCAAACTGCTCTGAGGTATGGGAGATTGTAGGGAGCCTCACTGGATGGCATATCTAGAGGGCGCGATATCAGGAGGTTTTTGGAGGAGAGAGACTTTCGGTACAGGCGACTTTGGTAGAGCTATGGACCTCCATCATCCACTCCCTTCGTGGCCAATGGGACCAGGTGCAAGGGGAGTCGAGCATGGAACAGTATTCCCGTACTCAAGCTGAATACAAACATTTAGGTGTATTGCATTAATTCCTAATTTTAGTCTCCATTACCAGCCCCAAAAAGGCTTTATTTGTATATTGGCACTTATTTCACACAATAGGACAAATGTTCCGAAATCCCCTATAAATAGGGCATGTTGTGGCATTCTTCCGTCACCCCAATCATTCTCCACATTTAGCCAGTCTCCATCTTGTCCAACCATTGTTCCTCTTCTTCCTCCAACATTTGGGGATGCTAGCTACTAGAGCTGCTGCTGCTGCTGCTGCTGCTGCCACTTCTGCCCACACCTAAAGTTGTCTAGAGTTGTCACCTGATCAGGTCCCCCAGGTCAGCTGGCTGCTGCTGAGCCTGCCACTCAGTCAGACTCTGCTGCCCACCTGCGTTTTCTGATCCCACATCTGCACAACCTACCTTTTCTTCCCAATCTGGCCACCCAGCAGTCGTCATCAAGGAGCTGCCACCATCATTCTCAGCCCCTGAGCTTTGCCGCATCTGGCCTTCATTAGCAGACATCTGTGCTTTCATCTCCTGGAGGGATGCCCAGCAGTCTCCTAGTTGTAACCACTCATTCGGAGAGGTTCTCTCTCCTCCAGTTGGCTGCCCGGCAGTTCTCTTGACAGCAGCCATCAAACAGGAGAGATTTAGCATTAGTTTAATCACCAACTGCCCCTAAGCCTTTACTGCTGTCCAACATCATCTGGTGTCTTCTCCAACATTCCCCTGCCCAAAAGATTGTGTTTCGCTCCCTCAACAGAACATCCTCACCCACAAGGGCTGCTTCCTAATTAGTCAAGAGAGTGCAGTCATCTCCAAGTTGTGATCAGCATCATCAACTCAACTCTACTCACCTCAGTACCGGTCCTAGAGGCAAAACCCTGATGCTCGCTCTTTGTGTTAACATTATGCATGATTCATTATTTCATTCATTCTCTGTATTTCTAAGTTCTGTGTCACAGTGTTTGTGCACACACTCTATGTTAAACCCTGCCTTTTCTTTATATTGCCCACTTGGGGTGGTAGTCACAACAAAGTAGAAGATTGATTGGTTGTACTAAAAGATTGAGAAGATAGTAAATGGGAGCACAAGCAAAACTGCATCCGTCACTAAGAAGCTTATAGTAACTAAGTTCATTTGATGGCCTCACTGGTTTATCTAGCCATCACCTATGTTTTCTCCCAAGCCTGATGGGCAAAAATAGAGCGGCTTCTCCACTACATATGGCCAAAGGGAGAATCTCTGAAGGGTGGCACTCCATTTCATGGGGAACTGAAAGAAGGATGGAAGGCTGGGTATTGATAAGCCTAAGAAGAAAATGGATAGGCATGTCCTCTCCTCATGAAGAGGATGGAAAAACCCCAAAGATGGACCATAGGCATCAAAGGTTGATTCAAGGCCTGCCAACCATCATAAAGGTTGATAGCAATTTCAATTGGGAGGATGCACTGTTATGCAAGTCATTGTCTCTCGAAATCAAGTTACCAAGCGTTGGCATCAAACATAGTGAAAGCCTGGAAAGACTTCTTAGCGGAGAATATCAAAAGAGGAGATTCCTCCCTACATGCCAGCATATGGTCTTTTTGGCAACAAATATCGCCCCCTCAACCTGCCTGGACTCAGAAACCCCAAATTATGCCTTGACTAAGCAAGAAAGATATGAGAGTCTGGAAGGATGTTGTGAAGCAATCTGCAGAAAAGCTTAAGCATAAGCCAGCCTGGGCCATGAGAAGGGACTGGACTACGAGGAGTTGCAAGAGCTAAGAGCCATACTCTCCACTGGCCCACTTCAAATCAAGAGTTTGATGATTACATACGGAAATTCACAGGTGCAGCAAAGAAAGGAGAGGCTGGAACCACATGAAGAAGGATAATGGAGATAGCAGAATCTTCCTTAAAGTCAGAGGAATATGGAAGTAGAGATGCCCTTTGAGTAAAGTAGGTACTTTGAAAGAAGATTTCGATCAACGTGGGCCACTTCCCAAACCCATGGACGGAACTTCTTTCTCTGGAAAATAATCACCAAAAGTCTCCCCACGACAGACAAGTTGAGCAGGGCTCTCAGTGTACTGTCCACTTGCTATGCAAAAGAAACAAAGAAGATGTGGAGCACATCCTTTGGAAATGTCAGGAAGTGAACATTCTATTGGTGTTCAGAGCAAGGCTAGATGCTTAAATTCCAATGAAATTTGTCCTTTTGGGGAAGGGCCAGATCTCCATGAGGACTCCCTCCAGAAATGTAAAACAATAAGAGCTGTGGTCACCAAACACGTATGGATGTTCAGGAATCTTAAAGCTTTTGGAAGGATGGAAAGCTCCTGAACATTCGGGTAGACGTTTTGTCAATGCCAGACATGGTAATAATTGCACTTAAAGGAGCCAAGAAATGCACTTCAGCCCATAAGGTCTTTTGCTCTACCCTGGCAGAATAAACTCGGGTGACAACAAACCCCCTACCCCCCCACAAACACACACACCCATGCACCCACCCACCTTTTTTTCTTTTGAGGGCAGTCCCTTCAGAGTGATCATCACAATGTTGTAAATGTCTCTTATTTTCTTAATTAGTACAAAGCTCATACTATTGTTAAGAAAACATTTGTCAAACTATATATCAAGGTACTATGGCCCTTCTTTCAAGGCCAATATCTCTCACTGATCATATTCAATAGGTGTTCTTCCAAAAGTCAATTTTCCCAAAGTCAGATTGCCTATGTTTCTTCTTCAACCCGGCCAAATATCCAACTAGTTATCCAGTTCTGTATATAGTCACTACAGCTAGTGGTCCAATTCTGTAATATTGCCCATTTATAGGCGCCCAAACATTGTACCTCCTGCATTCTCATTACCAACGTTTTGGCCCGACAAGCTAGCTAGGGTTCTTCCTGCCACTGTCTTCATCAATTGAATTTCTCCTTTGGTATCCACTCCTCCCAAGTCCCATCTCTGTTTTGATCACCGCATACGAGCATGATGCCATTCCTTGCCATTCAGCTTCTCAAAAAGCAATCGTGTGCTTTTATGGGTACATTCCAATCTGCAATTGGGTCTCTCACATTGGCTGGTAAAGCTGCAGTTAGTGCTTCCTCAGCCTCTCTGGGTGTCTATTCATGCAAGCAAACAACTGCATTTTTGCAGATTTCAGACCTGTCCCTGTTCATGGAAGCAGTTTCTAGCCTGACCCAAGTGTCTAACCACCACTCCAGCCCATTTGAGGTCAGTCTAAGGCAGAAGACCGCTGCACCAATGGAGTCCTGTTCATTAGAAACATCAAGCTAACTAACAAAACTTTGAAATTTGGAAGAGATCCGTCAAATCTATTGTCAATATGCATTCAAATTGGGAGATGCTTGAAGGCAAGACTCTGATCCCCAAAAAGGTTGATCATGAAGGCATTTCTAAGGACATTGTTGCTGATCCAGAAACTTTGGCTTCCCTTATTTCACTTATCTTGGAGAAGGTATTTGCTTCAGAAGATATTTGCAAGAAATATATGTTGGAATGGAAAATCTTCCCCAGTACTATTTAGAAAAATGACTCGTCAAGTTTAAGCTGGTGCAGAGGCTCCTTGACTTGATGAGTTAGCTTCACAAGCCTGGTAAGACCTTGGATGACAATGATTATGACTTGTACAGTTTGCAAAAGCTTCTAAAATATTTTGATGCTTTCAACACCACAGTCGACGCTCAAAACAAGTTGAATAAATCTTCTATGTTTAGATCATGCTTCAAAAGGAGATGGTTGCTTCCACCTTTTGTGTGTTCTAGGGGTCGTGGTCAGGAACATGACTAGGAGCATCAGACAGGTGGTCATGGTGAAAACGGCAACCACCACCACCAGTGCAGAGAAGGACCACTTATTGTGATCGGATTCCCTTCAGCCCATTTAGTGGCCAAGAGATATGTTCAGCAGGAGGGTGTCAACTACATAGGGACCTTTGCTCCTACAGCCCACATGCAACCCAAGGGATTTGTACTACTAGATGTAAGCAGCATGCGTCATTGAAAAATTGACGAATCGGCTCTGCCGTCGCGTCGCCTGTTACCCCTGCATCCCGACTACTCCCTCACGATCGTTACCTGCGCTGGCGCCCCCTCCTTCCCCACCTGAGCCTTGGCCTTGCCTTGCCCGTCGCCCCGCCAGTCTTCCGCTCTGCCCCGCCCTGCCCGTCGCCCCTCCTATCTGTCGGCCCGCCCTGCCCTGCCCGTCGCCCCTGCCCTGCACGTCGCCCCACCCTGCCCCGCCCCGCCCCGCCCTATCCCTCGCCCCGCCTTGGCCATCATCTTGCCCATCGGTAGGAGTGGAGGCGTATGCACCTCTATTGGTCCAAGTTTTACCGCTTGTGTTCGAGACCACGGGACGATAGTGGCAGGGAGGGTGCTATGGATCAGATTGGATATTGGGGACTTGTGCCTTGGAGTCCTTAGTATCTATGCCCCTATGGAGGTTAGGGCACACAGCAGGTTCTGGGTAGAGATCGCGGAAGGACTCCCAGAGGTGGACTCCTAGATTGTTGGAGAAGACTTCAACAACCTGGAGGCTTTGGAGGACCAGCAGGGCAGAGGGAGCAACTACAGGGCATGGCTGGGGAGGAGCAGGAGGCATGGGAGGTGTTTCTACTGGCAGTAGGAGCACGCGATGCCTGGAGAGGCCCTTCCTTCCATAGGAGGGAGAGGTCGCTAGACTTCTCTTGGGGATACAAGCGGCTAGGTGGAGTCTTGTTGGAGCAGTTGGACAGGTTTTATGTGGGAGAGTGGGGAGGCTCTTGGGGAGGCCAGATTGGGCAGTTGGCCAACACCACGTTGTACAATCATTGCCTAGTTCTCCTGACACTAGAATCCCCATCATCTACCCTAGACTCACGATCTTGTCAGATCCCTGACTCGATCTTCAGGACGGAGGAGGTGACGAGGCAGATAGAGCAGATTTGGACCAGAGAGTGGGGGAGGAGGGGCCAGATCGCAAAGGAGGTCGCAAAGGCCCTAGCTGAGTCGAGCAGATTCTGCCAAGAGGCAGCCATACACGCCAAGTAGCAGAGCTGGGAAGAGGAGAGAGCACTTCGGCGGGACCTTCCAGCCACCCAGAGATTATTACAAGTGGCACCAGAGGATCCCACTCTCCACGCACAGGAGGTGCGTGCGTGAGCAGCCATTGCTGGCCTAGAGAACAGGCGCTCTGAGTTCTCTTTCCGCACCTCAATAACTTTCTGGGCGCGGAAGGGGGACACGATGTGCAGGGAGTTTTTTCAGGTGCACCAACCTCCCACCTCTGGAGATCAGATATGCAACCTCCGAGATCAGTATGGGAAGACCCGTTCTAGCCCAGACGAGGTGATGGAGATTGCTACCGACTACTATAGTCGCCTCTTCCAGCAGGCAACAGCCTCAGCTAGAGGACAGCGATGTAGGCAGCAAGTCTGGGATAGTATCCCGTCCCTTGTCACAAAGGAGATGGGACGCTCCCTCCTAGCCCCCTCCACAAAGAAGGAATTAGAGGAGGCTTTCCATGCACAGGACGGGCAGAAATGCCCGGGAGAGGATGGCCTCTCTAAGGCTTTCTTCGCTACCTTCTGGGAAGTGGTAAAGGACCCCCTACCATTGGCCTTTCAGGAGATTTTCACTTCAGGACAGATGGCAAGGAGTCTATCGGCAAGCCTTATCAGTCTTCTCCCCAAAGGGGGAGACCGGTTGGAGCTTTCCCAGTGGAGACCGATCACCTTACTATCAATGGCCTATAAGGCACTGGCAAAGATGATTGGTAGGTGACTACGCCCCTTGCTTCCAGACATCATCCATGACACACAGACAGGCTTTGTCTAGGATAGGAGTATCTTGGACAATGTATTCACCTTCTTTGAGGCGACAGAGTGGGGTCAATACAGTGGGCAGAGATTGGCCGTACTACTCTTGGATTTTGAGAAAGCCTATGACACGGTGGACTGGGATTTCCTAGAGGGCACCATGGTAAGGTTGGGTTTCCCCCACGCTTGGATTTCCTGGGTCTCCGCACTTTACAGGTCGGGCACCAACACGGTTCTCATAGGAGGGAGGCGAGGGGAGAAGTTTCGGCTGGAGAGATCGGTCTGACAGGGCTGCCCCCTGGCCCCATACCTGTTCCTTCTCTTTGCAGAGGTGATGTCTCACTTCCTCAGGTCACCTGTGAGCGGTTTATGTGGCCTCTAACTTCCAGTAAAAGAGGAGACCGAGCTGTTAGACTCAGAGTATGCAGATGACACAGTGCTCTACATAGAGGACGACGAATTAATGCTCGAGAGAGTGAGGTTGGCTCTTGAGGTGTTATGTACTGCAGCGGGAGCAAAAATCAATTGGCAAAAGTCGGTTGGTTTCCTCACAGACCCGGACTCTAGCACGAAGTGGGGCATCCACCTAGGATTTAGATGGGTGAGCAAAGGACAAACCGTCCGATACCTAGGGTTCTAGGTGGGACTCAGCATCACTCCCGCCCAGTAGTTTCTTCCAGTCCTCGATTCTATTCTGAGGAAGCTGACCTACTGGAGCACGGCTCGCCTCTCACTAGTCGGTTGAGCCCTGGTTGTTAACTAGGTCCTCTTAGCGACGGCCTGGCACATCACCTCGTGTTGGTGCTTCTCCTCCTCCTACGTAATACAACTTCGCAGCCTAGTGCGGAATTTCCTTTGGTCCGGGTCAGACGGCTCCAGGGATTCCAGGGCCAAGGTGGCGTAGGCGACCATTATACGACATCGGTCAGAGGGAGGGCTTGGGATCATAGACCTAGAGTATCAGAGTATGGCCCTTCTGGGCAAGCTAGTTGTCCGCGACCTCACAACAGGAGGGCAAACCTAGAAGGTCCTATTGCGGGAGGGTCTTCAGGACTGTAGACCCAGGCTTGGCAGTGAGTGGAGGCTATCCTTGAGATGGATCTTCACGACAGCCCAGATCACCCCCCCCCCCCCCAAATCACCCTTCCTACACAGCTTGCTCCGTGTGTGGCAGGGCCTCCGTAAGGCCCTTATCCAGAGCCCCCCACGCTGCCAAGAGAAGATAGACCGTCAGCCGGTGATTTGGAACCCCCAGGCCAGGGACCGAGAAGAGGCACAGATCGGCGAGGGCCCCCACATCCAGTGGGCTGGTTGGGAGGCTGGCCCGGCTCATACAATCAAGACATGGCAGGAGGTGTACAGGATGGCGGATGAGGAGGTGCTGAAGCAAGCATCAGGCTGCCAGCGAGGAGTGGAGCTGAGGAGAAGGGAGATAGACGCATCGATACCTCACGAGTGGCTTGCTCCCCCGATCCGAGAGCTGATAGAGCCCAGGGAGGTATGGGCTGCTAGGTTTTCACTAGCAGGCATCCCCTTACAGGTGGCAGGAAGAGTAGGTGGTGCTCCACCTGGGACCTTTTCCACAGTGCAAGAGGGGAGGCGTCTGGCTCTTGACAGAGGGCAGTAGGACGAGGGGATAGCTGTCCTTTCATGGAAGAGGATCCGGGTGGTTGGCCTTCAGGGGAAGATATGGAAGTCGGACCCTTTGGCCTTTTGGTAGGAGCTTAGGGAGTGGCGCCTCTGGATTTGGGAAGGAAGGCCACTTGATGAGCTGGAGTGGGATCTGGGAGAGTGGCTTTGGCCAGCCACTGCGGTCGCCAAGAAGCCACCGAGGTTCCTAGAGTACACTACCAGGATTGGCAGACACGTACTGATGCAGAATATGGATTGGGCACCATCACGTAGCAGGCACTGGGCGGAGCACATCATCACGGAGCCGTTCTGATGGACCTTCTAGCACTGCCTATGGAATAGCTAGAGGCTAAGGAGGGTGTCATACTTTTTATGGTTGGTGGCACATGGAGGCTTGGCGCAATGGGAAGTTGGCTTGCCCAAATGCAAAAGGAGAAAGTTTGTAAGTGCTGCACACAACAGTCGATGGAAACCCCAAAGCACTGCCTTTGGTCGTGTGAGGCAGCACAGCTCATGTGGAGAGGAGTATGCCGCATCCTGCGCAACATAGCACCCAGCCTTGGATGTATCTCTTGGGGTGCTTTCTGTTGGTAGGCGGTCAGCCACGGCTGTCACCTTCTGTATGAGGCCGAGATGCAGGACACGATATTCATGATCGAGCTAGGGTCGTACGCAGTGGTGGGTTTAGAGGCTCTACCCATCCGCCAGGTACTAGAGCCCACAACAGACTGCTCTTTGGTATGGGAAGTCATAGGGAGTTTTACTGGTTGGCATATCTGGAAGGCGCAGTGTCAAGTGGCTTTCGGCAGAGAGAGACCTTTAGTACAGGTGACCCTAGCAGAGCTCTGGACCTCCATCATCCACTCCCTTCGAGGCCGATGGGATCAAGTGCAGGGCGAGTCCAGGGCTCGTCAGGAGCTCCGTGGTCATTTCGTGCGCACTTGGGGTGGCCAAGACCTGTTCTTCGTGATGCAGGCAAGCAGCCCCAGATGGCGATACACCCCTCCCCCATGGCTTCTTGCCCCTATCCCCCCCAAACCGCCTTGAGAGGCTTGTATATATCATATCTGTGACTTTCACCAGCTCCAGTTTGGTCTGTTGAGCATGAGCACTTCTTTGTATTCAGGGTTTTTCTGAAGTAATATAATTAGCCACACTTTATTTGCAAAAAAAAAAAAAAAAAAAGCAGCATGTCTACTGCTTTTGAAAGGTCCTTTATGACTAAAGAAAGACACTCAAGCTTTAGAGTGGGCAAGAGCTACACCTCCATTTTCCCTGTGCAGACATAGGATAGCTTGCAAACCAGATGAATAACAGAGATTGGTGGCATAGGGGCCCTCCTACGTGAGCCTACCAAGGAGCGGGCAAATGCCTGGGACTTACATAGGCACACCATGTGAACATAGGTTTCCAACCAAGTGATGCGCCCAGTAAGACTTGAACCAACCACCTCTCGCTTATGAGCCCAAATGTTAACCACTAGTCCTAAACTTAGCTCACTGGTGGTCCTGAGAATTATTGCTGCTTTAAATGGAAATTGTACATCCATAACACATGCAATCCATACACATTACACAAATAGAATAGAAATAGAGATTCCTCTTGTAAACACAAGTATCCATAAGAAAGGACCAGTATTCTACCAATAAAGTATGCTGGCTAGAAAGAAAAGAAACATCGAATCCAGACTCTCACATATGTACCCCAGCATGCCTGGCTAGAAAGAAAAGTAACATTGAATCCAGGCTCTTAGATTTAAGAAGCAACTAACAATTGAATTCGTAAGATATCTAGCAAGGGTATTGTGCCCCATTGAGCAAAATTCTTTACAGCACACAAAAAATTGAAAAAACTGTGCTTGTAGTGAATAACATTGAAATCTATAAAGAGCTTAGTCACTGAATAATTTAATCTTCTGGGTCCCAAAATAAGTATTACTGCAATTTGAGTCCAGGTATAATGAAGAGTGAATGCCTTGTTGGAGATCTTCTTGTCTTGAGTTGGACCATGGTAAATTTGTACTCAGAAGTTTAATGCAAACAACAGCTATTTTGCAAAAAGAATTGCCACCATATCAACAAAACAATTCCGTTCTTCTACAGGAAAAAACTCTTGTCCAATTCCCAGATTGATGAATTCGAGTTGCTATTTGCAGAAAGAGGATGGCAAACCTGCACACTATCCATCCAATCCATGTTTAGGTGTTCTGGCATAGTGGTTTTCCAATCACTGCGCGTGTGTCGAAGAAACATTCCATTTTCTGCAGCTAGCCACAAATCAAATTTCCCAAATGCCTGCATTCAAACTATGTATCATTCTCTGAAAAGGGTTTCAAACCATAGTATCTAAATAGCTGTACCTATGTAAAGAGTTAAAGGAACTCAAGGATACAGCAATTGAATTAACTTCAGCATCAGTTCTATGTCATACATTAAATGTGAGAAAGTCATTCTTTCCAACTGAAAACCAGTTCTGGGGCAAAAGGTTAAGCAATCATGGAAATAGCCCAGAGTCTCTTGTGCATTACACACAACCCACTTATTTGTACTACTATTTGTGACAAATGGCAACCTCAGCATAGGTGAAAACTAGCTAGTAAGTTTCTAAGAACATACTAAGACTGCAGGCATCAAGAAAGAATCTGAGGATTCTTAAGGGTTCCTGCAAGAAAGATCAAGCCCTATCCTACTTCCATAGTGAACCAGCTTGGTGCATTACCTTAAAAGTTAGCAATGCTGGTGTTTTAGCATTGCAACATCCTTATCATACGATGTTTCAAAAGAGGTTATCTGAAGATGTAGAAGTTGTCACATATATAGCTAGTCAAAACCCTGCTGTCCTTACAGCTCCATTTAGAGCATCTTGAAAGTTATCTCTGAAGCATTTGTTAGTCTTTCCATTAAAAATATACAGCAGTCACAGAAACATTGCAGCTGTGTACATAACACAGCTCTGGTCTTATAACGCTCATAATCTACTTGTAATACACTGTCATGACCAGAACATGCTTTCCACATCATTGGAGCTGTGCGCAAAAGTGTGATTCAGCTTGCATTGTGTAAAAAGGTATAATAATTGGAGTGTGGGGTAAAACCTTGCCTAATTACCAACAAGACTATATAAGAAAAAAGGATAGATAGACCTGTAAGAATATGTTTTCTTGTCATCTTGAAAACCAAGTAATGAAGCACAATCCAGACCTCTACGTCCCAATACACAACAAAAATGCCCAACAATAAAATAAAAACACAAAAGAAGATCTTTAGTTGGTGGAAAACGTGCAAATTTGTAATCTTCTTATCGTTCTGGGTGTATGGAATATAAAAGTCAGCACCATGCACAGCAAAGGGAGTCCTACCAAGTTCTGTTTACCTCATCAAGAACACTTCTTTCACTGCCACTCAAGATCACTATGGTTGTCTTTGGATCCTTGCAAAGAATAGAAAAAACATCTGGTAAAAGTGGATGAAGCCTTAATTTCATTTCCCGTATCTGCTCAGGTCCTCGCCTTCCAGGTCCATCCAGCTGTGCTGTCATAGTTGCATTGAATCCCTTCAATGAAGCATAATAATCAGTAGAATTACCAGATATAAATGCTTGGAGCAAAGTAAGAATGTAGGCTTACGATTAAATTTTACTCAAGATCTAACCAAAATCAGCAATCGGTTTTTTGCTTGTTGATATTTTGCTACAGCTTCATTTACAGAAAGGATAGAGGGAATGTGCGACGTTCGTTGCTCTGAGTCCGCACTGGTCTCTTTCAGCTCACTGCAGTGCAAATGTCAGCAGTCAGCTGGAAAATCTCCCACGAGTATGATGCATTCCACAGAATATTATTTATACCATATAACACTAAGAACATGCACTGCTGACAACACAACAATGCAAGTTCATTTGAACAGCACACTGCATTTCAAGCTACTCTTTCCATAAGAATCAGTACATCTGTCTGGGCTTGAGTCACAGCAAATAGCACATATCTCAAAGCATAAGGTTCCCCTCTTCCAGCTGCTCTAGTCACCAGTGAAGTTAGCACAATAAGACAATGTTAGAGAGAGCATGATAATAAGGTTGGAGATGGTATAGTGGCAGAGTTTGAGATGGCACAAATATGATGGTGCCTAGGATCATCTGAGGCCCCTCATATCCATCATATCACAAGTCAAGGTTTAATGTAGCCTCAATGCTGTAAACTCTTCAGTGAAGAACCCCCCTCCTTTAACCCCATGACCTTTAAATCAACAGGTTCCTCCTTCCTTATCACTGCACCATCTCATCCATGTCATTGAGGTCAGTTGTTTCATTGGCAGGACACCTCATAGAAGGATTTTTAATCTTCTCGACCATCTAGAGATCTGATCTATTGCAAGCTGAGTAGAAAAGCATACAGCACTCTAACTTCACAATGTTCTTGGAGTCAATCTGTTGCCAGTCTTCCATACTACATCAAATGAAATCTTTGATGCACACCATGCTGAAAAAAACATTCTTCCAAAAGAGTCCTCTACATGCATGAACTTGCAACCATGATCCCCATGAAACTGTACAGTCGCCTGAGTAGTTGACTAGCAGCATTCCTCATAACACACAATCTGCATCTGGTTTAAGGCTCATTGTGATTTGCACCCGTTACACTTGAACTTCAAATGAAAAAGTATTCGAAGGAGTGTAAATATGCTTCCAAAATCAAGGACAGCCAGCACCACAAACCACATAGGAACTTCAGACTTGGATGCGTTCAATATGTGCTAGATGGTCACACTCACCTCTCGTAGCCTCCCAATTTTGCATTGCATTCAATTTTGAATGGCATGAATTCATTAGTTTTGACAGTATATGTACTTGGGATTTGTACACATTGACAAAGAACACTAATCATGTTTTCAACCCTTATATCTCTAGCACCATGAATGTAAACATGGTACCATTATGGATGCCTTGTAAGATGAGAATCTGATAGAAAAAACGATTTCGGTTTTTGAATTCTAAACATAGAGTATTGTCGTTTTGAAAAGTGGACTACATAAGGCGTGTATTATGATTTTGAAAGGTGAACTATTGAAGAGTATATCTACCCTTTTGCAATATGCAAAATCCTTTGGCCTTCTCTGAAAGTGAGAAGGGGAATAAACACCCTCCCCCTTCTCATAAATTGGGAGAAGAGGAATCATAAGCCTTCTATCCCTCCTCCCTACCTTGGATTTGAGACCTTAAAGGATTGAAATTGAGAAGGAATGGTCATTTTATCGGCACAAGATAAATTGTCTCTCACATGCGCTTTTGAGAAATGTCATCATCGTGTGCTTATGTTTAGGATATACAGCATAAATGCTTGAACAAAGACTCCCTTTCATCGAATATCGAGAGATAAAACTAAAATTTAATCTTGCAAGAAACTTCTATTAAACGGTACTTTACTAACTTGATTCTACTCTTTCACATGGTGCCACATGTCACATGTTGACCTTGTCTTGCTTGCCAATACTAATGTTCTAGCAAATGTGCTCCATTTTTGGACACCAGCAAATCGATGCAGTTTGCTATCGTGCTAATATCTGTTCTGAATTTATCTCTGTGATTTTGATGCCGAGTTTCTACTTTGATCAACTCACACAGCCAAGTGGTCTCTCTCTAAGCATCTTATTTGCTTTTCTTCTCCATTTTATCCCGTAGATCCGAAAGATTCTGCGTTTAATATACATGCATGCGACCAAGAAATCCAAGAAATGCCTACATGCAAGGAGTCCTTCCATAACATGAAACAAATGTACTGAGTCAAAGCATTCAATGTAATAGTAGTCCAAGGCAGCAGTGGCAAGAAATATGTGAGCATTGGCAACATAATTGTCTGAGCAACTTTGAGGCGAACATGGAAGGGCCAAGCCTGTGACTTCCAATACGGAAACTTAGCCGCGAGTTTCTGTGAAATCCACTGAAGTAGTTGCTTCGGCCAAACATCAACACCCAACGGGTAACCAAGGTGCCTGACAATGGAACAACGGGGAACAACCATTCCCTGCCAGTTGAGTGACTGTAAATCTAACTCCATGCAACTGAGAATGGCTGATTTCAAAGCATTGATATGAAGTCCAGAAGCATGACCAAAAAGAGTTCAAACATCCAATGCTTTGCGAAGATTATCCTTGTCCGCACGCAAAATCATAAAGCTATCATCAGCCAAGGATTGACTAATGAAGTGCTGTCCAAAAGAAATAGATAATCCTGCCAACAGAGTAAAAGTTGGCATATGAGATAACATCGAAAGAACCGGATGAGTCGCAAGAGCAAAAAAGAGAGGACTCAAAGGGCAACCCTGTCTCATAGAGCGTGCAAGGACAAATGGCTTGATAACACCACCATTCAGCGTAACTCACGAAGAAGCCTCAACACTAATGGTGTAGATCAAACGAGACATCCGAGTACCAAAGCCCATAGTAGACATAAGTTCTGCAATGAAAGACCAGTTTAAATAATCAAAAGCCTTTTCCAGGTCCAATTGAATCAATACCACCTCCTGATTGGAGTGCCTTGCATAGTCAATAGCCATTTGCACATTTAAGACATTATGCAGAATGTTTTGGCCCTTAATGAAACCATATTGAAGAGGATGCACAATGGCAAGAAGATGCTTATGGAGCCGATTCGCCATCACTTTGGAAAAGATTTTATACATAGAACCCATCAAAGAAATTGGTCGCCAATGTTTCAGCATAGACGGCAACGGACCTTTTGGAAGCAATTTGATAAGTCCTTTTGGAAGCAATTTGATAAGCCCTTCTTTCCATGAGGAAGGCATGAACCCCGTTTCCCAAACCTGCTGAAACATAGCCGTCAATGGTTTCAGTAGTTGGGTAGCAAAAGCCTCAAAGAATTCATTGGTGAGACCATCCCAACCAAGACTTTTATCCTTGGGCAAGTGTAACAAAACATCCATAACCTCCGCCTCACGAATATTTGTCTCCAAAGTAGTTTGCATGTCATGTGTAACCTGATTGCGGACCAAATCATAGAAAACTGAGCGGGACTAAGTAATTTGGTCCGAAGGTGATGGAGTAGAACCAAGAAGGTCCAGAAAATAATTCTTGCACATATTCACAATAGTCTGAGGATCAATGACCATTTGACCTTCTACATCCTGGCGTCTAGTCATATTCTCTCGAGCACGAGATGCATGGAGAGCTCGAAAGAACTTATGAGTCTGACAAGCATTGTCTTGAAAATTCTCAGTCAAATTTTGCAATTTGGCCTGCTGATAAGATTTCAACTGAAACTCTTTAATAAGATCAGCCAAATGCATAGCTAATGGCAATAGAAATACATCATCTGGAGTCTCCACCAGTAGAGAGCGAACCAAAGCCAATAATTTCTCCGCTCCTTATCGACGCCGCCGACAAAGGGAGGCATGATGGATCCCATATTGCCAAGCAACCCGTTGCACATTAGAGAGCAATCGTTCAAAAGAAGCATTGCCCTCAGAGGAGAAGTCCAATAAAAATCTATCAATCAATTGCTGCATGTAGCCCCGAAAGATTGAATGCTTCAAATAAGACGAATTGAAACGCAAAGAGAGTCTATCCAGAAATTGCTTAAAAGGTGCAATGGGTTGTGCAAGCATCTCAAGCTGTAGAGGAAAATGGTCCAACAAGGCATATTGCTACAACACTTTCATTTCCAGTATCTCAGGAAGAAAATCATCATCCTGCATGATGTACATGCGGTCCAACCGCGACCATGTAGTTGTATACTGCGCAGAATGGAAAGTAAAGCCTGTAGAAGAAGGGTGTATCCATGACAAGAGATCTTGCTTAAGTACGGCACGAGCAAACGCATTCCATACACAACTTTCCGAAGCGTCCATCACCGAATGCTCTGATGTGGACTGTGAAGAATTAACACACATATTAAAATCCCCCATCAAAAAACCCCGTCTACCAAGTGACAAAGAGGTCTGCAAAGTATTCCAAAGATCCCGGCAGAATAAAAGGTCATTTGGAGCATAGAGGCCAAGTAACCATAAGATCTCTCCTTCAAATAAAACTTCAATCACCACAAAACGACCATGTACATCATTTTTTATAAGAACAGGCTGATATTTCTCATGTACAATCATAAGCACACCAGAATAGTGCCTGGCATGTGTCCCTGCATAAAACAAGCGAAACCCATGGCAATCCACAACTATTCGTGCTTCTTGTGCTCAACAGCACACAAGACATCCCATTGATTCTCATGCAATACATTCCACATGGCATGTTGCTTATTGCGAGAACAAATGCCTCGCACATTCCACGTGGCTATCTTCATGTGTATTCAAAAAAGAAAATCAGGAACGAGGCAAAGCTTGCCTCAATTTAACCTTTTCTGCTAGAATGTCAAAGACTCCCTCATCCAAAAAATCAGCTAACACGGCAAAATAGTTCTGACAGCCAAATCTAGAGATAGACACTGTCTTGGGGATGGAACGGGGATAACGACGATCCCATGGGGTAATCACGTTACCTCTAACATCAAAAGCCAACTTAGCAGGTGGGCCCTTAGGACCGTCTGTATGTACTTTCCTAGTAGGCTGATTCTGAGGAGTACAAGAAACCATAGCATGAGCAGTGTGCTCTGAAGACAACATGTCTTTCCTGCGCATATAAGTACGTAAGGAATCTTGTGAAGCATTAGGCACAGTATCCCCCATGCTAGCACCAAACCTTTTACCTTTTTTTGCACGTACATCTATCTAGTTAGTGCCACACGAATCCAAACCCGAAACATGTTGTTTACCTTTATCCAAAACTTTGGGTGGCTGGGTTGCATCCTGCGACGGAGCATCAAGCACCATATCTTCCATGGGCAGCAAAACATGCTCAACATCTGAAGTCGGTGGCTTTACTAGGCATTCGGCCATAAAATGCCCCAATGTTCCACACGAGAAACAATGACCTGCAAAGTTACCCCAATTCAAACAAAAGTGCAACGGATGCATGCCAGAGCAATTAAGACGTAACCAAGTAGGCCTTTTCCGAGCAGTGTCCCATAACATACACAAACGGTTACGATTCATGGCCCTTAGGCTCGGGGGGACCAGAACAATGCCCACAACGGCCATGTCATCCTTTAACACTCGCCAATAAACAGCAGGACAGTTTTCCACTTCAACCCACACCGGGCATTCACGTTGAAGCAGGCGCTGAAAATCAGCCATTGGGCGCCATGGCACAACATGAACCAAACAGCGATCAAAGAACAATGGCAGTTTAGACAGCAGATCAGCACGATTCCTCTCAGATTTCAACAGCACCTCATAAAAGCCTCGGGACCCAACAAAAATCTCTTCAACACACTCCTCTTGTAGTAGACCTTGCAGCCATTGGCGAATATGGGAAAGCACTGGGATCCTACCAGTGAAGAAGATTATAACAACACGTTCATAAAACACTGAGAATGAGCGCAAGACATTTTTCGGGTCCACAGTGGCTTCCAAAACATCTTCAGTTCCAGAGTCAGAAAACGCTTCATGATTATACTGAACATAATCGCTAAGTAGAGTGTTGGCAAACTCCAACAAATGCTCCCAGTCAACATCCTCAGAATTCACCGAATCAAAAGCAACCTGAGTATAAGAACGTTCCTGATGATCCATTGTCTCTTCCGAAGTATGCTTGGTGCATTTGCCCGCAGGCTGGAAGTCAGGACCAGGGGGCATCTCCTCTGTACAAGGAACCATATCCTCTGGATCCTCTATATCAGAATCCGGACCAAGGGCTGCCACCATTTGGTCGATAAAAGCCATATCCAGACCAGCCATATTGTATGACCACTTGTGCAGGTCCGATGTAGAGCCATGAGCTCACGGAAGGCAGAAACTCTCTCTCTCTCTCTCTCTCTCTCTCTCTCTCTCTCTCTCTCTCTCTCTTTTTCGTAAAAGGTAATTGTATTAATTACGAAAAAAATACAAGATTACTTGATTACAAGATACATGACGACAATCTAAGCCATCATGTGAAGAGGTTCTAAGTACTACAAGTTACAATGTCATGGCAAGGACGCGGAGGAAATTGCCATATGCCAGGGACGGAAGTCCTCCGTAGAGAGCAAATCAGAACGATGGAGAAGAGCTAACTGCCAATACAAGAGGCCCTTAAGCCTCACAATATGCCGCTGAACATTATAGGCGGAGTCAAACAGAAAAGCATTCCGAATGGTCCAGTTATGCCAACAGCCCCAATATCGAAGAAAGTGATACATGAGCTTCATATGTGGCTGTGCGGGAGTAGGGTATTTGGGCTGGCCAAAAACCCAATCAAAGGGGCGCAGGGTGATACCAACCACCCCTCACCAAACAACCGACAAAAATAACCAGACTTTCTTAGCGACGGGGCAAGAAATAAATCGGTGGCGGGCAGATTCCATAGTAGTGGTGCAAAAGAAACAGGTGCCATTGGAGATTCGTCGCTTGGAAAGAGCCGAAGCAAGCGGAAGACCACCAATCATCACTCTCCAAAGAAAGACTTTATATTTAAAGGGTGTCTTGTTCAACCAGCCCTCCATCACAGTTGCCCTCCACCATGACCGGGATTTACGCAATCCCCATAAAGCGTTCGCTTTAGTAACTAGCCATTGATGATCTTTAATCAGAAGATGATACACTTGGTTAGCAGAAGCTTTGCTCAAATTCAGCCGGCCTTGTAGGTCCCAATCCTGCCAGGGATGATCCGAAGCAAGGGCAAGAAAGGGTTGTCTGCTCTGGAGCACCGTCAAAAGCTGTTCCCATAAAGGCCTATATCCACGAGGGATCCTGAAAAGCCTCCTAGTTGTACGAAACGATATAAGCACATTGCGACTGGCAAGGGTGGCATCCGCAACCGAAGACAAGTCCAAACGTGCCATCTGGTTGAATTGTGGTCTAAGCTCATGTTTACCTTCCCACGAAAGTAAACGCGAGATTGCCAGTAATTCCAATTGAAAAGAGTTGGTAGCTAAGCGATCCTCCGTTGGATGCCACTGAGCCTTCTGAAGGACGTGTTTCCAGGAACATATCAAATGAGTAAGCAGCGATGAAGAAGAACTGGAGAACCGCAAAGCATTAAGAACATGCCACCAAGAACTCCGGATTTGGGTATTGCCATGCAGAAGCACATGGCCCTCAAGGAAATAACGGGCTATAGCGACCCACGGATGATGATCCGAGCACATGGCGCGGAAAAGAGACCAACGGAGTGCCTGCATGTGAGTTTGGGCATCTAAAATAGCTCCGCCACCCATGCGTTTGGGGTTGGGAGTGCACGCATGCGACCACGAGATCCAGGAAATACCTGCATGCAATGAGTCATTCTTCCATAGCATGAAGCGAATAGACTGAGTAAGAGCATTCAGAGTCGTAGTAGTCCAGGGCAACAATGGCAAGAAATATGTGAGCATTGGCAACATAATTGTCTGGGCTACTTTGAGGCAAACATGGAAGGGCCAGGCCTGAGACTTCCAATACATAAACTTAGCCACCATTTTCTGAGAAATCCACTACAGAAGCTGCTTTGGGGGAACATCAACACCCAAAGGGTATCCAAGATGCCTGACAATGGAGCCACGAGGAACAACCAGACCCTGCCAGTCCAAGGACTGCAAATCCGACTCCGTGCAGCTTAGAATGGCTGATTTGAGCGCATTGATACGAAGGCCTGATGCCTGACCAAAGAGACCCTAAACATCCAATGCTTTTCGAAGGTTATCCTTGTCCGCACGCAAAATCATAAAGGTATCATCCGCCAGGGATTGGCTAATGAAGTGCTGTCCTGTAGGAAGCGACAGTCCGGCCAACTGAGAAGAGGCAGCCATATGAGATAACATGGAAAGAACTGGATGTGTCGCAAGGGCAAAGAATAGAGGGCTCAAAGGGCACCCCTGTCTGACAGAACGGGCAAGGACAAATGGCTCAGTAACACCTCCGTTCAGGATGACTCGCGAAGACGCCGCAGCACTAATGGTGTAGATTAGACGAGACATCCGAGCACCAAAGCCCATAGCAGACATAAGTTCAGCAACGAAAGACCAGTCCAGATAGTCAAAAGCCTTTTCCAGGTCCAGTTGAATCAGTACTACCTCCTGATTAGAATGCCTGGCATAATCAATTGCCAATTGAGCATTCAAAACATTGTGCAAAATATTTCGGCCCTTAATGAAACCATACTAGAGAGGGTGCACAAGGGCAGGGAGGTGCTTATGGAGGCGATTTGCCATTACTTTGGAAAAGATTTTGTACATTGAACCCATCAAAGAAATTGGGGGCCACTGTGTCAACTTAGATGGCGAAGGAACTTTTGGAAGCAGTTTAATAAGTCCTTGTTTCCATGAGGAAGGCATGATCCCCGTTTCCCACACCTGCTAAAACAAAGCCTGCAATGGTTTCGCCAGTTGGGTAGCAAAAGCTTCAAAGAACTCATTGGTGAGACCATCCCAACCCGGACTTTTATCCTTGGGCAAGTGTAACAAGACGTCCATAACCTCTGCCTCACCAATATCTGACTCCATAGTAGCTTGCATGTCCTACGGAAGCTGATTGCGGACCAGGTCAAAAAACGGAACGGGCCTGAGTAATTTGGGCTGAAGGTGGAGAAGCGGAACCAAGAAGGTCACGGAAATAATTCCTGCACATATGCACAATAGTCTGTGGATCCAGGATAAGGTGGCCTTCTGCATCCTCGAGTCTGGTCATATTCTCTCGAGCAGGAGAGGCGTGGAGAGCTCGAAAGAACTTATGGGTCTGACATGCACTATCTTGCAAAGTCTCTGTCAGATGTTGCAATTTGGCCTGCTGATACAATTTTAACTGGAATTCTTTAATAAGATCAGCCACCCGCATGGCCAGTGCAAGCAGAAATGCATCATCTGGAGTGTCCACCAGCAGAGAGCGAACCAAAACCAGCAGGTCCTCCGCTGCCTGTCGACGGCGCCGACAAAGAGAGGCATGATAGATCCCATACTGCCGAGCAACCCGCTGCACATTAGAGAGCAATCTTTCAAATGACGCAGTGCCCTGAGAGGAAAAGTCCAAGAAGAATCTGTCAAGCAATTGCTGCATATAGCCCTGAAAAATTGCATGCTTCAAGTAGGACGAGTTGAAACGCAAAGGGAGTCTCTCCAGAAATTGCTTGAAAGGTGCAATGGGTTGTGCAAGCAACTCGAACTGCAGAGGGAAATGGTCCGACAAGGCATATTGCTGCAACACTTTTATTTCGAGCATCTCAGGAAGAAAATCATCATTCTGCATGATATATATACGGTCCAACCGCGACCATGTTGTTGCATACTGGGCCGAATAGAAAGTAAACCCCGTAGAAGACGGGTGTAGCCAGGACCAGAGATCTTGCTTAAGAACAGTAAGAGCCAACTCATGCCACATACGACTTTCCGGCGCATCCATTACCGAGTGCTCCGATGTGGATTGGGAAGAATCAACACACATATTGAAATCCCCCATGAAGAAGCCCCGTCTGCCAAGTGACAAGGATGTCTGCAAAGTCTGCCAAAGCTCCCGGCGAGATAACGAATCATTCGGAGCATAGAGGCCAAGTAACCATAAGATTTCCCCTTTGAATAAAATTTCAACCACCAAAAAGCGGCCATGAACATCATTTTTAATAAGAACAGGCTGATATTTGGCATGTACAATCATGAGCACACCCGAATAATGCATGGCCTGTGTTCCTGCATAGAACAAACGAAAGCCATGGCAATCCACAACTTTTCCGGCGTCACCGTGACTCTTGTGCTCAACAGCGCACAGGACATCCCACTGATTCTCATACAATGCAGTCCACATGGCATGTTGCTTGTGTCGAGAACAAATTCCTCGCACATTCCATGTGGCTATTTTCATGTGTATGCAAAACAAAATCAGGTACGAGGCACACTTGCCTCGATTTGACTTTGTCGGCGAGAATGTCCAGGACTCCCTCATCCAAGAAATCCGCCAACACCGCAAAAGAGTTCTGCGGACCAGATTTGGAAGTAGACGGCATATCTACTAGCTTGGGGTTGGAACGTGGATAACGACGGTCCCACGGGGTAATGACGTTGCCTCTGGTATCAAAAGCCAGCTTTGCACGTGGACCCTTTAGACGATCCGAATACATTTTCCTGGCGGGCTGAGGACGGGGGGCTGAGGAAACCATAGTAGGAGCAGAGCGCTCGGAAGACAACATTTCCTTCCTGCGCATATATGTACGCATGGAATCTTGTGAGGTAGTAGGCACAGTACTCTCCATGCCAGCAACAATCCTATTGCCTTTTCTTACACGTACTTCAACCCAATCAATGGCACGGGAATCCAGACCCGAAACCTGTTGTTTACCTTTGGCAAGAACTTGGGGCAGGTGGATAGTATCTAGCGACGGAGCATCACACACCATATCTTCCATGGGCGGCGCAACATGGCCAGCATCTGAAATGTGTTGCTGCTCTGGGCATTCGGCCATAAAATGCCCCAACTGTCCACAGGAAAAGCAATGGCCTGCAAAATTGCCCCATTTCAAACGAAAGTGTAACGGATGCATGCCAGAGCAATTGAGGCGAAACCAAGCAAGCCTTTTCCTTGCAGTGTCCCATAACATGCACAAGCGGTTACGATTCACAGCCCTGAGACTGGGAGGGACCAGAACCGTGCCCACAGCGGCCATAGCATCCTTCAATAGCGGCCAATAAACAGCCGGACAATTTTCCACTTCTACCCACACAGGGCATTCACGTTGCAACAGGCGCTGAAAATCTGCCATCGGGCGCCATGGAACCACATAAACCAACCGACGATCAAAAAACAAAGGCAGTTTAGACAGGAGAGCAGCACGGTGTGTCTCAGTTTTCAAGAGGACCTCAAAAAAACCTCGGGACCCAACAAAAATCCCTTCAACACATTCCCCTTGTAGCAGACTCTGCAGCCATTGGCGAATACGAGAAAGCAGCGGGATTCGACCAGTGAAGAAGAGTATCACAGCACGATCATAAAACACCGAAAAGGAGTGTAGGACAGTTTTGGGGTCGACGGTAGCTTCCAGAACATCGTCAGGTGCAGAGTCAGAAAAGGCTTCCTGATTATGTTGAACATATTCGCCAAGCAGAGTGTTGGCAAATTCCAGCAAATGCTCCCAGTCCACATCCTGAGAGTCCACAGAATCCGAAGCAACCTGCGCATAGGAACAATCCAAAAGAACACCTATCTCTTCCGAGGTATGCTTGGTACGTTTACCCGCAGGCTGGATGTCAGGACCCAGGGGCATCTCTTCAGTGCACGGAACCATATCCTCCGGTTCCTCAGCATCAGAATCCGGGCCAAGTACTGCCACCGTTTGGTCTATGAAATCCAGATCCAAACCAGCCATCTTGTATGATAAGCTGATCTCGAAGGAGGACTGACGCACAGTGCAGATCACTGTCAGCTGAGTTAGAAATCTGCACCCCTGTAAACTGGTTTCGCACACGGCAGAGGACGACCCTCAGGACGTCACACGAACAGGTTGAAGGCGTTAAAAGTCTGGGGCGACCACCACGGTGGCTGACTAGCGAGGGCAGTGTCCGACAGGCGAGGGGGGCGACCGACAGGCGAGGGTGGACATCAGGCGTGGGCAGAAGCCCTGACGCACAAGGCGGACGGGCGTGAACCAAGCGCAGAGCCCGCAGTTCAAGCGGGCGACAACAGGGCTGGAGGCGCAGCTGACGGGCCACCAGATGCAGGCGACGAGCCTGCGGGTGACGACAAGAGGGCAATTACAGGCGACGACAAGGAGACAGGGCGGCTGTAGACGTGGTGGCACGACAGGCAGCCGACAGGGCGGGACGGAAGGCGGGACGAAACAGGGCGACGCGCAGGGGCAAGACGGCAGAGGCGCAGGGCCACGTGACGGAAGGGCGACGGACGAGCTCACCCGACGAGCTCTCTCTCTCTCTCTCTCTCTCTCTCTCTCTCTCTCTCTCTCTCTCTCTCTCTCTCTCTCTCTCTCTCTCTCTCTCTCTCTCTCTCTCTCTCTCTCTCTCTCTCTCTCTCTCTCTCTCTCTCTCTCTCTCTCTCTCTCTCTCTCTCTCTCTCTCTCTCTCTCTCTCTCTCCTCTCTTTTTTTTTCGTAAAAGGTAATTGTATTAATTACGAAAAAAATACAAGATTACTTGATTACAAGATACATGATGACACTAAGCCATTATGTGAAGAGGTTCTCTCTCTCTCTCTCTCTCTCTCTCTCTCTCTCTCTCTCTCTCTCTCTCTCTCTCTCTCTGATTACAAGAGACACGAGGGCCCTAGGCTAACGTGTGGGAAATCCCCGTAGTAATGCACTAAAAAGGTTACACCAATCATGGCAACGACCCAGAGGCAATTGCCATATGCCAAGGCTGCAAATCCTCCCGAGGGAGCAAGTCGGAGTGTCGGATGAGATCTAGCTGCCAATGCAAGAGCCCTTTAAGCCTGGCAATATGTCTCGGTACATTAGAGGCCGAATCAAAGAGAAAAGCATTGCGCGTGGTCCAAATGTGCCAGCATCCCCAGTATCTGAAAAAGTGAAATAAGATCTTCATATGCAACTGTGGCGGTGTGGGATACTTCGGGCGCACAAAAACCCAGTCGAAAGGAGTTAGTAAGGACCCCACCACAGCGCGCCAAATTTGCGACAAGAGTGACCAGATATTCTTGGCGAGCGGGCAAGAAAGAAAACGATGTCGGGCCGATTCCGTCGTAGTCCTTCCATCACAGTTGCCCTCCACCATGACCGGGATTTACGCAATCCCCATAGAGCATTAGCTTTACTGACCAGCTAGTGATGATCTTTAATCAGAAGATGATAGACCTGGTTAGCGGAAGCTTTGCCGAAACTCAGCCGGCCTTCAAAGTTCCAATCCTGCCAAGGACAACCCGAAGCAAGGGCAGGAAATGGTTGTCTGCTCTGGAGCACCATCAAAAGCTGTTCCCATAAATGCCTGTATCCACAAGGGATCCTAAAGATCCTCCTGGCTGTACGAAATGATATTAACACATTGCGACTGGCAAGGGTGGCATCCGCGACTGAAGTTAAGCCCAAACGTGCCATACGGTTGAATTGTGGTCGAAGCTCTTGTTTACCTTCCCATGAAAGTAACCGCAAGACTGCCAGCAATTCCAGTTGAAAAGAATTAACAGCTAAGCGATCCTCCGTCGGATGCCACTGAGCCTTTCGGAGGACCAGTTTCCAGGAACATACCAAATGGGCAAGCAGTGATGAAGAGGAACAAGAGAATCGGGAATCGGCATTAAGAACATGCCACCACGAACTCTGGATTTGGGTATTGCCATGCCGAAGCCCATGCTCCTCAAGGAAATAATAGGCTATAACAACCCACGGATGATGATCTGAGCACATGGCACGGAAAAGAGACCAACGGAGGGCCAGCATGTGAGTTTGGGCATCCAAAATAGCTCCTCCACCCATGCATCTGGGGGTGCACGCATGCGACCAAGAAATCCAAGAAATGCCTGCATGAAGGAATCTTTCTTCCATAACATAAAACGAATAAACTGAGTCAGAGCATTCAGAGTAGTAGTAGTCCAGGGCAGCAAGGGCAAGAAATATGTGAGCATCGGCAACATAATTGTCTGGGCTACTTTGAGGCGAACATGGAATGGCCAAGCCTGAGACTTCCAATACAGGAACTTAGCCGCCAATTTCTGAGAAGTCCACTGTAGAAGCTGCTTTGGGGGAACATCAACGCCCAAGGGGTAGCCAAGATGCCTGACAATGGAGCCACGAGGCACAACGATACCCTGCCAGTTCAATGACTGCAAATCCGACTCCGTACAGCTGAGAATGGCTAATTTCAACGCATTGATGCGAAGGCCGGAAGCCTGACCAAAGAGAGCCCAAACATCCAATGCTTTGCGAAGGTTATCCTTATCCGCCCGCAGAATCATAAAACTATCATCAGCCAAGGATTGACTAATGAAATGTTGTCCAGAAGGAAGCGACAATCGAGCCAACTAAGTGGAAGCTGCCATATGAGATAACATCGAAAGAACTGGATGAGTTGCAAGGGCAAAGAAGAGAGGGCTCAATGGGCACCCCTGTCTGACAGAGCGGGCAAGGGCAAATGGCTCGGTAACGCCTCCATTCAACATGACTCGCGAAGACGCCGCTGCACTGATGATGTAGATCAGTCGAGACATCCTATCACCAAAGCCCATAGCAGACATAAGTTCTGTAACAAAAGACCAGTCCAGATAGTCGAAAGCCTTTTCCAGGTCCAATTGAATCAGTACGACCTCCTGATTAGAATGCCTTGCATAGTCAATCGCCAATCGCGCATTTAATACATTGTGCAGAATGTTTCGGCCCCTAATGAAACCATATTGAAGAGGATGCACAATGGCAGGGAGATGCTTGTGGAGCCGATTCGCCATTACTTTGGAAAAGATTTTGTACATAGAACCCATTAAAGAAATTGGGCGCCAATGTTTCAACATAGACGGCGAAGGAACCTTTGGAAGCAATTTAATAAGTCCTTTCCATGAGGAAGGCATAATCCCCGTTTCGCCAATTGGGTAGCAAAAACCTCAAAGAACTCATTGGTGAGACCATCCCAGCCAGGACCTTTATCCTTCGGTAAGTGTAACAAAACATCCATAACCTCCGCCTCACAAATATCTGATTCCATAGTGGCTTGCATGTCCTGCGAAACCTGACGGACCAGGTCATAAAAAACTGAACGGGCCTGAGTAGTTTGGGCTGAAGGTGGAGAAGTGAAACCAAGAAGGTCGATGAAATAATCCCTACACATATGCACAATAGTCTGCGGATCAAGAACCAGGTGCCCTTCTGCATCCAGGAGTCTAGTCATATTCTCTCTAGCAGGAGAGGCATGGAGGACTTGAAAGAACTTATGAGTCTGACACGCACTATCTTGCAAAGTCTCCGTCAGATGCTGCAATTTGGCCTGTTGATACGATTTCAACTGAAACTCTTGAATAAGATGAGCCACACGCATTGCCAGTGCTAGTAGAAATGCATCATCTGGAATGTCCACCAACAGAGAACGGACCAAAGCCAGCAAGTCCTCCGCTGCTTGCCGACGCTGTTGACAAAGAGAGGCATGATGGATTCCATACTACCGAGCAACCTGCTGCACATTACAGAGCAATCGTTCAAACGAAGCAGTGCCCTGAGAGGAGAAGTCCAGTAAGAATCTATCAATCAATTGCTGCATATAACCCTCAAAGATTGCATGCTTCAAATAAGATGACTTAAAACGCAAAGGGAGCCTCTCCAAAAATCGCTTAAAAGGTGCAATGGGTTGTGCGAGCATCTCAAGCTGCAGAGGAAAATGGTCCGACAATGCATATTGCTGCAACACTTTCATTTCAAGCATCTCAGGGAGGAAATCATCATTCTGCATGATGTATATGCAATCCAGCCGCGACCATGTTGTTGCATACTGAGCGGAATGGAAAATAAAACCTGTAGAATACGGGTGCAGCCACGACCAGAGATCTTGCTTAAGAACAGCAAGAGCCAACTCATGCCACCTACGGCTTTCCGACGCGTCCATTACCGAATGCTCCAATGTGGACTGCGAAGAATAAACACACATATTGAAATCCCCCATGAAGAGGCCCCGTCTGCCAAGTGACAAAGAAGTCTGCAAAGTATGCCAAAGCTCCCGGCGCGATAAAGGATCATTCGGAGCATAGAGACCAAGTAACCATAAGATTTCTCCATCGAATAAAATTTCAATCACCACAAAGCGGCCATGCACATCTTTTTTAATAAGAAGAGGTTGATATTTTTCGTGTACAATCATGAGCACACCAGAATAACGCATGGCCTGTGTCCCTGCATAGAACAGACGAAAGCCATGGCAATCCACAACGTTTCCAGCTTCACCCTGACTCTTGTGTTCAACAACACACAAGACATCCCACTGATTCTCATGCAATACAGTCCACATGGCATGTTGCTTATGGCAAGAACAGATTCCTTGCACATTCCACGTGGCTATTTTCATGTGTTTTTTGTAAAAGAAAATCAGGTACGAGGCACAGCTTGCCTCGATTTGACCTTTTCTGCAAGAATGTCCAGGACTCCCTCATCCAAGAAATCAGCCAACACGGCAAAAGAGTTCTGCGGACCAGATTTGGAGGTACACGGCATATCTGCGGGCTTGGGAATGGAGCGGGGATAACGACGATCCCATGGGGTAATGACGTTGCCTCTGGTATCAAAAGGCACCTTAGCTGCTGGACCCTTTGGACAATCCGAATACACTCTCTGAGTGGGCTGAGGACGGGGGGCCGAGGAAGACATCGCAAGAGGAGAGTGCTCCGACGGCAACATTTCTTTCCTGCGCCTATATGTACGCATGGAATCTTGTGATCCAGAAGGCACAGAATTCTCTATGCCAGCAACCACCCTGGTACCTTTTTTTGCGCGTACTTCAACCCAGTCTAAGCCACGGGAATCTAAACCCGAAACCTGTTGTTTACCTTTATCCAGAGCTTTAGGTGGGTGAATAGTATCCTGCGACGGGACATCACATACCATATCTTCCATGGGTAGCGCAACATGCCCAGCATCTGAAGTGTGTTGCTGTTCTGGGCATTCGGCCATGAAATGCCCTAATTTTCCACAGGAAAAGCAGTGTCCTGCAAAATTGCCCCATTTCAAACGAAAGTGTAAAGGATGCATGCCAGAGCAATTGAGACGTAACCACGCAGGCCTTTTCCTGGTAGTGTCCCATAACATACACAAGCGGTTAAGATTCACTGCCCTTAAACTTGGAGGGACCAGAACAGTGCCCACAGTAGCTATAGCGTCCTTCAACAGTGGCCAATAAACAGCCGGGCAATTTTCCACTTCAACCCATACAGGGCACTCCCGTTGCAGCAGGCGCTGAAAATCTACCATTGGGCGCCATGGTACAACATGGTCCAAACTCTCTCTCTCTCTTCTTCTTATTTTCGTAAACTCTCTCTCTCTCTCTCTCTCTCTCTCTCTCTCTCTCTCTCTCTCTCTCTCTCTCTCTCTCTCTCTCTCTCTCTCTCTCTCTCTCTCTCTCTCTCTCTTCTTTTCGTAAAGGGTAATTGTATTAATTACGAAAAAAGTGCAAGTTTACTTGATTACAAGATACATGATGGCACTAAGCGAATATGTGAAACAGTTCTAGTTCTAAGAGTTACAAGGTCATGGCAAAGATATAGAGGAAATTGCTATATGCTAGGGACGCAAGTCCTCCGGGGAAAGTAAGTCAGAATGCTGAAGAAGATCTATCTGCCAATACAAGAGCCCCTTAAGCCGAACAATATGCCGCTGAACATTACAGGCGGAATCAAAAAGAAAAGCATTCCGAATTGTCCAGTTATGCCAACAGCCCCAATATCGAAGAAAATGAAACACTAGCTTCATATGTGGCTGTGCCGGTGTTGGGTATTTGGGCTGCACAAAGACCCAATCAAAGGGCCTTAGCGAGAAACCAACCACTGCTCTCCAAATGGCTGACAAGAACGACCATATTTTCTTAGCGATAGGGCAAGAAATAAAGCGGTGACGGGCAGATTCGACACTGGTGGTGCAAAAGAAACAATTGCCATTGGATATTCGTCGCTTGGAAAGAGCAGAAGCAAGCGGAAGACCCCCAATCATCACCCTCCAAAGAAAGACCTTATATTTGAAGGGTGTCTTGTTCAGCCACCCTTCCATCACAGTTGCCCTCCACCATGACCAGGATTTACGCAATCCCCATAGCGCATTAGCTTTAGTGACCAGCCAATGATGATCTTTAATTAGAAGATGATAGACCTGGTTAGCGGAAGCTTTATCTAAACTCAGCCGGCCTTCAAAGTCCCAATCTTGCCAAGGACGATCCGAAGCAAGGGCAGGAAAGGGTTGTCTAATCTGGAGCACCATCAAAAGTTGTTCCCATAAATGCCTGTATCCACGAGGGATCCTAAAGATTCTCCTGGCTGTACAAAATGATATTAACACATTGCGACTGGCAAGGGTGGCATCCGCGACTGAAGTTAAGCCCAAACGTGCCATACGGTTGAATTGTGGTCGAAGCTCTTGTTTACCTTCCCATGAAAGTATCCGCGAGACTGCCAGCAATTCCAGTTGAAAAGAATTAGCAACTAAGCGATCCTCCGCTGCATGCCACTGAGCCTTCCGGAGGACCACCTTCCAGGAACATACCAAATGGGTAAGCAGGGATGAAGAGGAACAAGAGAATCGGGAATCGGCATTAAGAACATGCCACCACGAACTCTGGATTTGGGTATTGCCATGCCGAAGCCCCTGCTCCTCAAGGAAATAATGGGCTATAACGACCCACGGATGATGATCTGAGCACATAGCACGAAAAAGAGACCAACGGAGGGCCAGCATGTGAGTTTGGGCATCCAAAATAGCTCCTCCACCCATGAGTTTGGGGGTGCACGCATGCGACCAAGAAATCCAGGAGATGCCTGCATGTAAGGAATCTTTTTTCCATAACATGAAACGAATAAACTGAGTCAGAGCATTCAGAGTAGTAGTAGTCCAGGGCAGCAAGGGCAAGAAATATGTGAGCATCGGCAACATAATTGTCTGGGCTACTTTGAGGCGAACACTGAATGGCCAAGCCTGAGACTTCCAATACAGGAACTTAGCTGCCAGTTTCTGAGAGGTCCACTGTAGAAGCTGCTTTGGTGGAACATCAACACCCAAGGGGTAGCCAAGATGTCTGACAATGGAACCACGAGGCACAACGATACCCTGCCAATTCAATGACTGCAAATCCGACTCCCTGCAGCTGAGAATGGCTGATTTCAACGCATTGATGCGAAGGCCAGAAGCCTGACCAAAGAGATCCCAAACATCCAATGCTTTGCGAAGGTTATCCTTATCCGCCCGCAGAATCATAAAACTGTCATCAGCCAAGGATTGACTAATGAAATGTTGTCCAGAAGGAAGCGACAATCCAGCCAACTGAGTGGAAGCGGCCATATGAGATAACATCGAAAGAACCGGATGAGTCGCAAGGGCAAAGAAGAGCGGGCTCAATGGGCACCCCTGTCTGACAGACCGGGCAAGGGCAAATGGCGCGGTAACGCCTCCATTCAACATGACTCGTGAAGACGCCGCTGCACTGATGATGTAGATCAGTCTAGACATCCGATCACCAAAGCCCATAGCAGACATAAGCTCTGCAACAAAAGACCAGTCCAGATAGTCGAAAGCCTTTTCCAAGTCCAATTGAATCAGTATGACCTCCTGATTAGAATGGCGTGCATAATCAATTGCCAGTTGCGCATTTAACACATTGTGCAGAATGTTTCGGCCCTTAATGAAACCATATTGAAGTGGATGCACAATGGCAGGGAGATGCTTGTGGAGCTGATTCGCCATTACTTTGGAAAAGATTTTGTACATAGAACCCATTAAAGAAATTGGGCGCCAATGTTTCAACATAGACGGCGAAGGAACCTTCGGAAGCAATTTAATAAGTCCTTCTTTCCATGAGGAAGGCATAATCCCCATTTCCCACACCTGCTGAAACAAAGCCGTTAATGGTTTCGCCAATTGGGTAGCAAAAACCTCAAAGAACTCATTGGTGAGACCATCCCAACCAGGACTTTTATCCTTGGGTAAGTGTAACAAAACATCCATAACCTCCGCCTCACAAATATCTGACTCCATAGTGGCTTGCATGTCTTGCGGAACCTGATTACGAACCAGGTCATAAAAGACTAAACGGGCCTGAGTATTTTGGGCTGAAGGTGGTGAAGTGGAACCGAGAAGATCAATGAAATAATCCCTACACATATGCACAATAGTCTGCGGATCAAGGACCAGGTGCCCGTCTGCATCCAGAAGTCTAGTCATATTCTCTCGAGCAGGAGAGGCATGGAGGGCTCGAAAGAATTTATGAGTCTGACATGCATTATCTTGCAAAGTCTCCGTCAGATGCTGCAGTTTGGCCTGCTGATACGATTTCAACTGAAATTCTTGAATAAGATGAGCCACATGCATTGCCAGTGCTAGTAAGAATGCATCATCTGGAGTATCCATCCGCAGAGAACGGACCAAAGCCAGCAAGTCCTGGGCGGCTTGCCGACGCTGTCGACAAAGAGAGGCATGATGGATTCCATACTGGCGAGCAACCCGCTGCACATTAGAGAGCAATCTTTCAAACGAAGCAATGCCCTTAGAAGAGAAGTCCAGTAAGAATCTATCAATCAATTGCTGCATATAACCCTAAAAGATTGCATGCTTCAAATAAGAGGAGTTAAAACGCAAAGGGAGCCGGTCTAGAAATTGCTTAAAAGGTGCAATGGGGTGTGCGAGCATCTCAAGCTGCAGAGGAAAATGGTCCGACAATGCATATTGCTGCAAGACTTTCATTTCAAGCATCTCAGGGAGGAAATCATCATTCTGCATGATGTATATGCGGTCCAGCCGCGACCAAGTTGTTGCATACTGAGCAGAATGGAAAGTAAACCCTGTAGAAGAGGGGTGCAGCCAAGACCAGAGATCTTGCTTAAGAACAGCAAGAGCCAACTCATGCCACCTACGGCTTTCCGGCGCGTCCATCACCAAATGCTCCGATGTGAACTGCGAAGAATCACCACACATATTGAAATCGCCCATGAAGAGGCCCCGTCTGCCAAGTGACAAAGAAGTCTGCAAACTATGCCAAAGCTCCCAGCGCGATAAAGGATCATTCGGTGCATAGAGACCAAGTAACCATAGGATTTCTCCATCGAGTAAAATTTCAATCACCACAAAGCGGCCATGCACATCATTTTTAATAAGAAGAGGTTGATATTTTTCGTGTACAATCATGAGCACACCAGAATAATGCATGGCCTATGTCCCTGCATAGAACAGACGAAAGCCATGACAGTCTACAACTTTTCCAGCTTCACCGTGACTCTTGTGTTCAACAGCACACAAGACATCCCACTGATTCTCATGCAATACAGTCCACATGGCATGTTGCTTATGCCGAGAACAGATTCCTCGCACATTCCAAGTGGCTATTTTCATGGTGTTTGTAAAAGAAAATCAGGTACGAGGCACAGCTTGCCTTGCTTTGACCTTGTCCGCGAGAATGTCCAGGACTCCCTCATCCAAGAAATCAGCCAACACGGCAAAAGAGTTCTGCGGACCAGATTTGAAGGTAGACGGCATATCTGCAGGCTTGGAAATGGAGCGGGGATAACGACGATCCCACGGGGTAATGACGTTGCCTCGGGTATCAAAAGTCAGCTTAGCTGGTGGACCCTTTGGACGATCCGAATACACTCTCCGAGTGGGCTGAGGACGGGGGTGCAGAGGAAGCCATCGCAGGAGGAGAGTGCTCTGACGACAACATTTCTTTCCTGCGCATATAAGTACGCATGGAATCTTGTGGCGCAGAAGGCACAGAATTCTCCATGCCAGCAATCACCCTGTTACCTTTTTTTGCGCGTACTTCAACCCAGTCAGTGCCATGGGAGGCTAAAACCGAAACCTGTTGTTTACCTTTGTCCAGAACTTTGGGTGGGTGAATAGCATCCTGCGATGGGACATCACATACCATATCTTCCATGGGGAGCGCTACATGCCCCGCATCTGAAGGGTGTTGCTGTTCTGGGCATTCAGTCATGAAATGCCCTAATTTGCCACAGGAAAAGCAGTGTCCTGCAAAAGTGCCCCATTTCAAACGAAAGTGTAAGGGATGCATGCCAGCGCAATTGAGACGTAACCACGCGGGCCTTTTCCTGGTAGTGTCCCATAACATACATAAGCGATTACGATTCACTGCCTTTAAACTTGGAGGGACCAGAACCGTGCCCACAGCAGCCATGGCTTCCTTCAACAGCGGCCAATAAACAGCTGGGCAATTTTCCACTTCAACCCATACAGGGCACTCCCGTTGTAACAGGCGCTGAAAATCTGCCATTGGGCGCCATGGTACAACATGGACCAAACGGCGATCAAGAAACAGAGGCAGTTTAGACAGAAGAGCAACACGGTGTGTCTCAGATTTTAACAACACCTCAAAAAAACCGCGGGGCCCCACAAAAATCTCTTCAACACATTCCCCTTGTAGCAGGCTGTGCAGCCACTGGCGAATACGGGAAAGCTAGGGGATTCTACCAGTGAAGAAGAGTATCACCACGCGATCATAGAATACTGAAAAGGAGCGCAAGACAGATTTGGGGTCAACAGTGGCTTCCAAAACATCTTCCGGTGCAGAGTCAGAAAAGGCTTCCTGATATGTTGAACATAATCGCCAAGTAGAGTGTTGGCAAACTCTAGCAAATGCTTCCAGTCAACATCCTGAGAGTCTGCAGAGTCCGAAGCAACCTGCGCATAAGAACGATCCTGATGATCCATTGACGCCTCCGAAGTGTGCTTGGTGCGTTTGCCTGCAGGCTGAAAGTCAAGAGCAGTGGGCGTCTCTTCATTGCACGGAACCATATCATCGGGTTCCTCGGTATCAGAGTCCGGACCAAGCGCTGCCACCGTTTGGTCTATAAAATCCAGGTCCAAGCCGGCCATGGTGTATCGCTGCGTATACCGGTCAGAGGCTGAACGAAAATCTCACAGGCAGGAATGCACCGGCCGTTCTTCCTCTTCTCGGGCAGAGACGGGCTCGTTCCCGTTGCTGGCTCACGCTGTCGCACGCTCTGTGTGGCAACCTGGGGATGACTGGCTGCTGGCCCTTGGTGGCAAAACGGGCAGATCAGGGCGGGCAGCAGGCAGGGGGCGACGGAACGTCCTGGCAGAGGGCGGGCTAGGTTAGGTGAAGTCTGACGATGAAGCCGCCTGCTATACAGACGGTCGGGGTCGTCGGGCAGGAAAATGGAGCAGATTCGCAGGGTCAGGTCGCTCCTGCGCAGGGTCAGGTCGCAGGGTTAGGTCGCAGGGTCAGGTCGCAGGCAGGGCAGGGAGGCGCTCTCAGGGAACCAGGCGGACGGACAAATAGGCGATGTGACGGGGCGAACAGACGTGACAGGGCGAGCAGGCGAACAGGCGAACTGACGGGGTGCGCAAATGGACGAACAGGCGAACGGACGTGACGGGGCGAGCGGACGAACAGGCGACATTACGGGGCGGGAGAAGTCAACCGCAGAGCACCGGACGAACCCTACGCAGGTCCGACGACGTGCTCCCGTAACGCGCCATCATCAAACTCTCTCTCTCTCTCTCTCTCTCTCTCTCTCTCTCTCTCTCTCTCTCTCTCTCTCTCTCTCTCTCTCTCTTTTTCGTAAAACTCTCTCTCTCTCTCTCTCTCTCTCTCTCTCTCTCTCTCTCTCTCTCTCTCTCTCTCTCTCTCTCTGTGTACAACGGCAGGGTTGATCTGTTTCAGTGTGCAGGGCTAGATTGCACATGCAAGAAGAGAATGTCTTGTAGGCAACCTCTGATGTCAGCAGGGACAGAGTCGTGCTGCTGTTACCTCCGGTCTGCCAAGCAGCACGAGCACAAGAAGGCGGGGCGCAAGACAAGTTGGTGAGTGCCAGGTGCGAATGCAGGTAGAAGAAGCCAGGGGCGCAGGCTCAAACACTGGATACTGGCTCTCGCTGAGGCAAAGAAGAAATCAATTGGCCCTGTTCTATCGCACGCGATTTGTTACCTGTGGCGAGCTAACAGGCAGTTGACAGGCGACGGCGCCCAGGACTGATGGCGACGGCAAGGACCCCAGCACGCAGGGCGGACGGGTGACGACGGCGACTAGGACCTGCAAGTCAAACGGCCGACGGCAGGGCGAGGCGCTCAGGTGACGACATCAGGATCCTTCTCTCTCAGAAAAACCCTCAAGAGCATGGGTTTGTGTTCAAGTGATGAAAAGCTCTGCCAAAGAAAGATGAGCGGATGGTTTTATACTAGTGGGCACCCCCTCGTCCAATACAAGTTGGAGTTGGTTTTATCCCAAATCCTCGAGCTGTAGACTTGCACTCAATTTCAAAGTTTTGGTGTTTCAAAGTTCTATTTAGTCCTCACATGAACAAACCTTTTCTACCCAACAACTTGACATTCTATTTAGTACTTTAATATAAGTCTTTACTTTCAACTTTCAACTTGGCTGAAAGTTGAGCTCATTTTTCATGAGGTTTAACTCATTTTGCATGACACGAAAGCAAACCACTTCACACTTTGCACTTACAACTTAATGGTGCAACTTTTGCATAGAATGTCAAAGTCGTTTTATTCATTTAATTTCTCACTCTAGAAAGTACTCATTCCATACATTCTATACTCGTTACATCACAAATACAAATATTCAACATAGACCATGGGTCCCCATGTATCCATTTATACGTGAAGTCTTACGTGTTTTCTTTATTGGTGCTTTCAGGCATTCAACATAGACCATGGGTCCCCATGTATCCATTTATACGTCAAGTCTTATGTGTTTTCTTTATTAGTGCTTTCAGGCATTCGTGGGGTATCCCAAACAGGGAAGAAAAGGAGCCACATGGAAGAAAACTGCTTTTGGAAACAAAGGTGTAACTATGGAGGAAGAGAATCTTAAGCCTTCTACCCTCTTTTCTATTTTGAAACATTGTAGCAATGGCTCTCAAACTCTGGGAGGAGGATTATTATGAGCCTTCTCCTCTCCCACGTTGCTCCCCATCTTCCCTAAAATTAGTGTGCCACTTAAACATGCACTTATATGAGCTGAAAGTTTCCAACAAGGAATGTCCTCAGTTGATTCGTCTTCAAAAGTTTTTACAGAATTCGTGTGGCACTTAAACATGCACTTATATGAGCTGAAAGTTTCCAACAAGGAATTTGGCAGTCATGTATATACTCTAAGCAAGTGTGGGGTGGTGTATATGCCTTAGTAAAGCTTGCATGTTTTTACAAACATGAAGATGTGCAAAAGCAGGCTGCACGTGCACTGGCCAACTTGGTAGCTCATGGGGATAGTAATGGAAACAATGCTACAGTTGGTGGACAAGAGGTTAGTACTCTTGAGGCGTTAGTACAGTTAACTTACTCACACAACGAAAGTGTCAGACAAAGAAGTGGCTAGAACCCTGCAGAATCTTTCCTTTGATGATACAAAAATTGTGAGGCAATGGCAATGGCAATGGCAGCTCCTGGCCGCCAAAGCTGCAACAATGGTTTGAGGCCTGTGGAATTTGTCTGTTGGGCATACCCTTTGTTTCTTGTCCCATCCTCGACAAGGAGAGGCATACCCTTTGTTTGGGATGGGAAAGGGGACAGCCATGGAGACGATTGGAGGTTGTTCATGCACAACTCTGAGCTTAATTGAAGAGAGATACTAAATTTAAAACTGAAGCACAAGTCTACAACTCAAGGATTTGCTTTTCAACTAAACTATACAAGGACAGTAGGGATATGGAGGTTCATGTATGAGCACATATTTCATTTTGATAGCTCTCCATACTCAAACAAAGAAGCAAATTACATGGATCTGACCATGGCATCCAAAACTGAAGGGCCATGTCATCAGGTCTATTTAAATTTTATTTGCTAGAAGATTACCATTTTGAGCAAACAAGACATGTTAGACGCATGACATGTGGCACCATGCTACTATGTACCATGTAGTGTGATTTTATTATAGGACGAAAACATAATGTTATCTCTAGATATGCAAGGAAAAAAAGATACGTTGTCATCTGTTCATTGAGATGAAAGATTTGTACTTGGTTGTTTCAATTGCATGGACTTTTTCACTGTCACATGAATATACATTCATTCACACACATATGTATGTACACACACACATTGAGCACCATACACACAAATGTTCATCACACGCGCTTTGAAAGATGAGAATGGTCTTTCTTGCCTAGTTTCTAGCCCATTCTAGGCTCCAAGTTTTTGATAGATGCGAAACATAAAGATTTCTTCTTATTTGCATTTCGGGCCCCAAATTTTTGGGGCAAAAAACTTTCCCTTTTGGGTCGCCCCAAAAAAAAAGAGCAAAACAAAACAAAACAATTCTACATCTAGTAAGTTGCAAAGCTATGTGAAATTTAAATTGTGCATCCTGTGTTTTTGTAGTCATTCCACTATCTTAGGATTGTTAGAGTGACTAAGGTACACTTAGCACTAGCTCTCTCATCTATACGCACATGTGCATGTGTGTGTAGAGTTTCTTCATGGCCATCAACTTAGCACATTTTTTCTCTTAGACCTTATATAGAAAAAAAATCAGTATACAGCATACATAAACTATGTATATTACTTATATATTTTGAAACTTTGTTTCCATGAAAGTTTCAAATGCTCAAAACTTTGAAACTCCATTTTGTCCTGTTTTCAGAATTCATTGAAACTATGCTTTCTTGTTTACATACTTAACAATATATGAATTCTCGTGATAATTGCTGACTACTATGAGTCACATTTTTAATAGATTTTTAATGCTGCCCCACTGTCCCGTGTTGGTGTGCTTCCTTCCAAGGATTTATGTTCCTTTCAGAATCCAAGTGCTACGCTGTCCATGACGATACAAGGTGTCCATGATGATACCATAGTCTACAACCTCATGGTGCTAGAAATATAAGGATTCAAGACATGAGATCCAATCCCATATATTTACTTAGTCATGGAGCCTCATATCCTCTCCATATTGGCCCTTTTTTACATTGCTGAGGGGCATACCTCCAAATGTCAAGAGGATGGGAGGAGAGCCAATATTCCACTTCTCCCACTCCTTTTTTCCTATGGTGTAGTTTGTCCATTTTAGCAATGATCATAATGTTTTTGTAGACAAACCCAATCAAAGGCAATTACTTTTCCCAAATAACTTTTGATCTAGAATGTAGCATTTCAGCACATCATTGTTAGAATGTACATATAAAGAGTTTGTTACCTATTTAGGTAGCACATATCTGTGGCTAGGCACACATTGTAGGCTAGTGTCGCATTTCAAAGGCTTGGCGGCACATTAAGTACTGGACAACCTGAACCGATTGTTGGTTGCTATGCTCCATTATCACTATTATTTGTGCCTATTTACATCTTACTTTTGTATCATTTGAGCTTGAGAGAGTGAGATACTAGGAAGTTCTTTTGGTCACACATGTGGAGGCTCGTAATCGTGTACTTTGTTCTCATGCATGTACTTTGTTTTCATGCTTATGTGAAGGATTCCACTGTCCATTATTGATCTTCTCTCTAATTTCTAATTTCAGTGTTCAGTGTTTGTGTCTGTTTATGTTTTATGCTTCTGCTTCCATTAGCATCTCAAGCTATCACACATCAAATGATTATACAATCCTTAGTCTTAGTGGCATGCATATTATATTGCACCCACTTGAGTATACTATTTAATGACCTATCTCATGGTAAAGAACATGCAAATGGAATTGGGATGTGAGCGATGTAACAAAGAGATGTATAACATTACAATACTTCACTTGCATGATTCATATTGGGTTTAAACCAGTGCCATGAGTTAGTCTTTGTACATTAATATTCCAACTTTCACCCTCTTTCAGCATTCTTATGTCCACAATGAAGATCTTCCAGTTTTGCTGCAATTCCTTAATTGTATTTGTTACTAAGAGATATATTTTCACCCGAGGTATTGCACAATGGCTCAATGCCCAACTAGATAAACGAACTTTACCTCTATGTATTTTCTGCTATTCAAGCTGATCTTTCAAACCACACTTGAAAGTAGAAATACAAACATATGTTTGATCTTCATAGTTGTGAATGAGTAGTCTAAAGACATTCCCACCCCCACCTCTTCCTCGTGCCCTAACTCTTATATCCACTTAAATGAAAGCATTTTAGCTTTATGTCTTTGTTGGGGCTTGCCTTTTGCAATAGAACCATTGTATCTTCAATAACGTGGCAACTTGAGAGCATGTTTTGGATGATCAATGCTATGTCAACGGAAGGTCTCTATCCAAAATGAGTAATACTCTAAGTCATCATGCTTCTTGTTCATGAATTCCAACCACCATAGCTAAACCTTGCTCAAGGATCCGTGTTTCTCAACATGGTATCAGAGCCATGGTAAGCTTAATTTAGCTCTGCACATTACTCCTCCAACTCTCCACAACCTCTGGTCAGCTCAGCTAAACAAAATGACTTAATCTCTCACTCCATTTTCACTCTACCTCTCTTGACTGCCATAGCTAGCCAGCACCCTGCTTTGTTGGAGCTCTTGGATCTCTTCAACCAGGCCATATCTCAACAAGCTTTCTTATGGGGAATTGTTCCTTGACTCAAAGAGCTTCAAGCTGGCACCTCAATCCCTAACATTGCTGACCTCCCACTCCAGCATTGAAGAAATCGTTGCTCGCTGCCCAGATTGCGCCTACATCTGGTCGTACTGCTACTGCCATCAACACAATCTGCGATTCACTCTATGGCCATCGGGCAATGCAAGCCTACTATATAAGTCACTTGATCACCAAAGGGTTCATCAACTAATCATTCCTACGAGCTACAATCAACAAAAACTTTTCTTCAAGCTTATAAATCCCTTCATTTTCTTACTTCCCCTGGCTCAAGTTTCAACCAAGTCACTGCCACCCTAATTCACTGTACCACTCAATCTCCAGCAAGATTTACACTTCAAGTCACCAAGGAGGGGAGAAATCAACAACAACATCAAGCCATGGCAATATTAAGCTTCAAGCATAGTATATTTTTGATACTCATCCAGTGTTGTATAACACTAATAACTCTTCTGACCCTTGAGACAATTCTTGTCAACTCATTTATTGGTCTGATCTAATATATTTGGTGGTGATTTGCTGTTGCTCTTGCCATTCAGTATGAGTAAAGATTTACCGTCATGCCGCTTCAAACAAACGAGCTTCCACACATGGCAAATGAGGATAAAGCTAATCCTCATGAAGAAAGGTCTATGGTCAGTAACGAGTGGAAAGAGAATAAACCCAGAGATGCTACTCTTGCAGTAATATGACAAAAGAATGATGAAAAACCCGAAGCAATCATCAAGCTTGAGCTTGATGACAGTTATATCCACCATGTAGACACACGTGATACATCTCAAACCACTTGGGAACAATTGGACACACTGTTTGGTACCCAATCTAATTCTTCAAAATATGGATTCTTGATTGAGTTTTTCAAGTTGAATATGAAGGCTAATACATCCGTTGCAAGTCACCTTAATTATATGAAAAGTTTGCTAGCTTAATTTGCAGGAATTAACTTAAAAATAGATGAAGATGTATGCATTGGAATCTTGCTTAAGAGTCTTCCTCTAGAATTTGGTACCACCACACTGATTAATAGGTCGAATCCAAAGTTAGTAGACATCAAAGCATCACTCCTTGAAGAATGTTAAGGATAAAGATGCCTCTACCTAGCCACCCCTGTATTACTACACTGACAGTACCCATGCCTGCACACTCCAAGCGGCTACCACTTCATTCTTTATTCTTTAGTGACATTTGAATAAAGGGAAGACTGGTCACACATTGTGACTATTGGAGTTTCCACATTGTGTGTCTCTCTCTCTTGCTCTTGATCCTTCCACCATAGCTCTTGCTCCCACTCGTGCTTCTACTTCAAGGCCCACCTCCCTTCAACCGGTATTAGAGCCTTCTTCTTCGCGAGCTCAAGCTTGGTCCCCGCACACTCTCAACTTCCATTCGAATACCTATAGCAGTCATCTCTTTGTTGAAAGCCATAGCCACTCCGTTCGAGCTTCCTTTTGATTACATTCTTCTTGGGCACTCTTTGAGCCTTCTCAAGTAAGTTGGAGCAGCCCTCACCTTGCTGGTGCAACATCACGTTGTGTGGAACAGGCCCTTTTTTTGCAGCAACTCACGTTTTTCATCTCCTACAGCATATCTTTTTCATTGAGCAGCTATACAAGCACTTATAAACTTGGTTTTGATGCTTGGCATTAATCCTTCCACTCTTTGCACTCCATTTGAGTGCTAAGCTTCAATTTTGGATTGTTATAATAGTAACTGTTATAGAACAGGGCAACACTTATCTTAGATGTCTACACTCATTGCCATTGGTTAGATGATACCCAGTTATGCCTGATTGATGCTTATATATTTGGGGATGCTATGTCATTGCTTGGAGTTGATTTTGGACTGATTTAACCACTTCATTTACTCTGTTTTGGCTGAGGTTTGCTGGCTGGAAATATAGAGCAGCACTCTATTTGATGCTTTTGCCCAATTATGCTGAAGTGATGTCCACACGTATGAAAATGCTATGCCCATGTTATGGGTTGGATTTGAAGCTAATTTTGGTACTGAAATAGCTTGATTTGACAATGTATTCACTACTATATACAGCAAGCCTGAACCTCTTTTAACAGGGATTTTATGTGCCCATTGCTTCTAGCTATGATTCGAGTGTTCTATATGCACTCGTTATGTATACTATTGATGCTAGTACATTGGTATATCATAAGCCCATGATTTGAGGTGGCTTTGAGCTTCATTTGAGGACTGATTTACTCAATTTTGACAGTGAATTTATTGCTGTAATAACCAAGACTGAAGCCTATTTGGTCAATGTATGCTCTACCTATTGGTCGCATGGGTGCTTCCTAGGTGACTCATATGACTACACGGATGTATACGGAGGTTGGCACGTGTCTTGTATTGCCTTGGATGTTTTTGGGCTGATTTGATCCATCTTATCTTTGAGCATACGCTGACCTTTGTCAGATATTTGGGTGTTTGGCTCATGATTCTTAGCTGCTACAATGTTTGTTGCATGACTGCTTCATGCAGAATCTGACTTAGTAGTCATACTTAACTTTGGATCACTGTTAGCTCATTGTTTGCTCTCTTTTTCTCACTCCTATGATTTATTACAACAAGCTGTTTAATACGGACTGTGTTGTATTCATTGAGCTTAATCATGTCATTTTGATGTACTTTTGGTACTATTTGGTGGACAGCTAGACATTTTAGCAGTTTCTCTTATTTTTAGCTTGTTTTGGCAGTGGTTTTGGCCCTGTTTGTTGCTAATTACAGCAGGCTGTTTTCTACATAGTATGCCTCTCTTTGACTCATTATGGCTAGTCATCTCAAAGATACGGCTTTGTTTAACATTGCCAAGTTGGATGGAACCAACTATGGCTACTGGAAGTCTCAAATATGACAGGTTTAAACCTGAGAATATGGATGATGATGACTAGGCTGATTTAGATACACTATGCAAGTTCACTATCATTTTATCACTCTCTGAAGAGGTCCACAATAATGTTGTTAAAGATGAAGATCAGAGTGCATGGAATCTATAGAAAAAGATGCAGGTTATGCAAAGCAAAGCCCTGCTTCATAAATGTATTGGCTTAGACAGTTGATGGAGCTCCGCATGGAAGGAACCCCATTGTTTGCTCACTTTAGCCAGTTTCATTCTATCATGAAGAATTTGCTTCAACAGGGTATTGAGTTTCAAGATAATCTACATCCTTTGTTTCTACTTTGCACTTTACTTGAGTCTTGGGATCTGTACCAACAAACTTGATGGGCTGAAATTGAAAGATATAGAGAGTGCTCTTTTGACTAAAGAAATTATTAGGAAAAACAATGATGCTTCCCAAAGTTCACATGCTTTATCCATTAGAGGTAGCAGAAGTGGCAAGAAAGATAATGATCGTTATGGGAAGGACTCTTAAAAGTCCCAATCTAAGTCACGTGGACGTGGTAAGTCTCGTGGACGTAAGTTTGATCTTACATGCCATTATTGTGGGAAAGCAGGAGACATACGGCCACAATGCCATAAGATGCGCGATGACAAGCGCAAAGAAAAGGGGAAAGAAAAAGTGCAAGAAAAATCCAATGATCGCAGCATTATACCTGCAAAGTCAAACGTAAAGATTGAGGAGATAAATGTCATGCAGCTTGAGGAGTCTGATAGTGACTACATCTTAGCAGCCTCTTCATATGATGCCTCTCAGCTAACCGAGGCTCAGTCTATTCATACACAATGTTGGCTCTTTGATTTGGGTGCGTCTTTTCATGTGACCCCCCACCGTGAGTGGTTTCATGCCTATCGCAATGTATCTAATACTATACGCTTAGGTGATGATCGATCTCTCACTATTGTTAGCATACGACAGTTCCTCTTCTTTGAAGCAATGTGAGCGTATGTACTCCACAATTGCTCCAAACAAGAGGAGCTAACTGACTGACTCAAAATACGAATGGCTAGTTGTTGCAACTCAGGACCATCCGAACCATAGTCCTCCCACCACAAAGCTGCCTCAATCTTACAGCGATCCTCCTACGCATCCCCACAACCAAAAGAACCCTGAAAGGTCCTATAACATGAAAGTTTATCTCTGATCTTTCGTCTAGTGCCATGATCACGCACTAGACGAGACAATATAAGTCTCCATGCATCCATAACCTCAATATCATTCTCCTGACCCTTGCCCTGGAACTCAGGATCCACAACAAATGCAGTTGCATGCATGGGTGAGCTATAGGAGTTCCACCTCGTCACAACTAAATGGTGTATCTCCTCATGCACCTCATCATTTGGTGCCAACTCCTACAACTTTTCATTCAACCTATCCATAGCCTTATATACCTTGCAATGCAAGGTTGCATAGCATCCATAACCCTCAATAAATCTACAATAGGTGATACCATAGCATCTATCGGCTTTACATCATCCCAAAAAGTGGAGCTATTTGCTTTCTCCAAGCATAAGATACCTATAGGAGTATTTCCCAATGTTGATGAGGTAAACTCATCACTAAGAAATAACTGCCTCAAGGCACCACTGCATTCTCTTAACCTGCCTAGCATCAAGAAGTTAAAGGCAAATCTGGTATCAGAGTATTTTAAAAGTGTCTTCTTTGACCGCAAAGAGAAGTGATGGCAAAGAAACCGGTGATTCAAAACAAACCTAACCATTTGAGCTCCTTGCTCTATGACAGGTGCAATCCATGACAGGTTACCAATATCCTTTAGTAGGTTGTTTAAGCAATGAGCCGTACAATATAAAACTATGATATGCGAATAATATCCCTGGATAATAGCACCTGGTGCCCTATTTGCGGGCTCTCCATCTGCAACAAATCCCACAACATCCTCTAGGCCAATAAGCTCAATACCTATAACCCACTTTGCTGCAAGTATATCTGCTCTCTTTCCTGTCCCCGATGCATCATGTGAAGATATGAAATACATTTCCCCACGAGAATAAGCAACTTTACCATGAATGGATCGCTTGCGTGTATCACTCCAACCATCAGCAATCAAGGAAACTCCATTTTTAGCCCACATGCTCTTTCTAGTCGATGTTGCTTGCTCAACAAGGCACTTTTCCTTGTCGAGCAAACTGGTGCGTAAGGTCTCTGATGATGGAGGTACATACGAAGGGCCATACTCACCAATCTTCTTGCACATCAATTTAAAATACTCTAACCGAGCTGCACGAAATTGAATGTGGTCATGATTAAAAAAAATATGCCACTAATGTATCCACCTCTTCCTTCTTCTTGGGATCCCAACTAGCATCAAGTGTACTCTGTCTACGTGCAACATGTGGCACTGTTGATGCCATGGCCAATGTAGTGTCTGCATTAGGTGTGGAGGTAGCACTTCTTGATACTGACCCTACTCTAGATACATCTGATGGGGATAGTGTCACAAAAGTTGTAGGGTCAACTGCAACACGTCGTGGTCTAGATGCAAGATAAGCTTGTTGACCTGCTACACGGTTACGAAGCTCCCTTTGCTTCTCCAAGGTCAAATTCCAACAAAACTATACCTCTAAATTTGACTCATGTAGGAGATGAGCTCAAACCTAATTATGTATAAATATTAAAACAGAGCAAGTGGCAATTGGTATCTATATTCTAAATTTTAAGTAACTTTGAAAAATTAAAAACAATAAAATTTTGAAATACAAATGCTCGGCTCAATGGATTACCTTGTTTGCTCCACTAGTTTGCTTGTATGGGCAAAGCTTGCAAGTCCATGGTCGAGATCCTCCACCACTCAATGGGCGGCCAACATTTACTTCTTCCCACCATGACCAATCATTGGACCTTCTTCCTGGACTACCAACCCGACGAGCGGGGTGGGAAGATGAAGCCATTTCACGTTGAAAATTGAAATAAAAATGGCTTGAGACAAGTGAGAACTCAAGTCTCGAGAGAAGAAAGAAGGCTCAAGAGTCAAGACTCACTCAAGAGTTAAGAGAGAAGGGAAAAGGAGAGAAGGGAAAAGGGAGAAAAAGAAGAGAAGAGGAGAAGAATGGAGAACTTGGAACTTGGAGAAGAAGGAAGAGTCCTCAAGAGAAGAGAAGGAAGAGAAGGGAGAAGGTCCAAGGAAGAAGAGAAGGGAGAAGTGAAGAGAAGGAAGAAGGAAGAAGAAAAGGAAGAGAAAGAAGAAGAAAGAAGAGAGGTTAGAGACGAGAGGAGATGGGGGACTGGCGACTGGGACTAGCGCAGCGCAACAAGGAACAGGGGGCGCTGGCAGCTACGGACTGGTCACGAGGGCAGGAACAACGGGTAAACGTCGAACAATCTAGAGCAGGAGCAGCACACAGGAGCCGGGCGAAACGCGCAGTGACCAGTCGCAGACAATCCGGGCGAAAACAGCGGCCGGCCAAAGGTAAGTGGTGCCACGTGGCATTCCCTATCCCGTTTCAAACAAGGAACGCAATAGGGAATGCGTTCCCTGCTGCATTCCCTGTCTGAAACGGGACAGGTAACATTCCACCAATTCAGAATGCGCCCCACGACGGCTTCATGCCAGGGACGACGATTCTACGTGTTGAGGGGCCGTTCCGGCCATTTCGTGTCACTATGCTGGCAGGGAACACCTAGTGTGCAGATTGAGAAAGATTCTTTATGGCTTGAAGGAGGCACCTAGAGAATGGTACTACAAATTTGATGCAATCATGCAATCACAGGGCTACAACTGTAGTGCTATGGATCTATGCTTGTACACAAAGAAAGCCTGTGATGATTCATTACTAATTTTGGTACTCTATGGGATAGCATGCTTTTAGCAAGAAAATCTCATGATGAGCTAGATGCACTTAAGGCTAAGCTCAAGAAGAGCTTTGAGATAAAAGATCTTGGATAGGCCTCTCATATACTTGGTATGCCCATTACGCGTGACAGGTCTCAAGGACTACTCTATCTGTCCACAAAAGGAGTATATCCATAAAGTCCTTGAGTGCTTCCGTATGCAAGATGTGAAGCCTACTGGCTATCCATTGCCTTCTCATGTGAAGATATCACAGGCCAATTATTCACAAACATATGAGCAAAAGGCTGAGATGGCCAAGATTCCCTATACATCCGCAATGAACTGCCATGATAGCCACCCGTCCAAATATTGCATTTGCAATTGGTGTTGTGACATGTTATATGGCTACACCTAGCAAGAAGCATTGGGATGCTGTGAAGGATATCATGAGCTAACTGAAGTGCACTACTGATATGTGCATATATTATGGTAGCCAAGATATACGAGTCGTGGGATACACTAGCTATGACTATGCAAGACATGCAGATAGTAGGAAGTCCACTTTTGGCTATGTGTTCACTTTTACTAGAGGTGTTGTTTCATGGATGTCCATGGTGTAGAAATGCACGGCCCTTTCTACTAAAGCGGCCGATATGTTACGGCCACAAAGGCTTGCAAGGAGGCCATTTGGTTGGGTCTTATGGCTGTTGACCTTGGTATTGCTGATGCTATTCTTACACTGTATTTGGATTCTATGAGTGCTATCCACCTAGCCAAGAATCCGGTCTTCCATGCGAAGACGAAACACATTGAGATGAGGTATCACTTCATTCGTGAGGTCATTGAAGTCAAGTCTATTGATCTTGTCAAGATCTCAACAAACCAAAATCCTACACACTTGCTCACAAAAAAGCCTCTTTATAGAGCGCTTTGCCTTCCTTAGGAGGTTGATGGGAGTTGGATAAGATAGCATCTTTCCTCATCCGTGTTGTATCCATGTATATGTTGTACTATCTTTTCTTTTTTCCTTTCACTCCTCAACACTGAGGCGGATTCGCCTTTAAGTAGCAGGTTATTGGGGGTAAAGGTGCCTCTGCCTAGCCGCCCGTGTATTACTACACTGATAGTACCCGTGCATGCACACTGCAAGTGGCGGACGCCCATCACTATCACTTCATTCTTTATTCTTTCAGTGACATTTGAATCAAGGGAAAGCGAGTCACACATTTGATTGTTGGAGTTTTCACATTATGTCTCTCTCTCTCTCTCTCTCTCTCTCTCTCTCTCTCTCTCTCTCTCTCTCTCTCTCTCTCTCTCTCTTTTTTTTTCGTAAAGGGTAATTGTATTAATTACGAAAAAAGTATAAGTTTACTTGATTACAAGATACATGATGGCACTAAGCCATTATGTGAAACAGTTCTATTTCTAAGAGTTACAAGGTCATGGCAAAGATATAGAGGAAATTGCCATATGCCAGGGATGCAAGTCCTCCGGGGAAAGTAAGTCAGAATGCTGAAGAAGATCGATCTGCCAATACAAGAGTCCCTTAAGCCGAACAATATGCCGCTGAACATTACAGGCGGAATCAAAAAGAAAAGCATTCCGAATGGTCCACTTGTGCCAACAGCCCCAATAGCGAAGAAAGTGAAACACTAGTTTCATATGTGGCTGTGCCGGTGTTGGGTATTTGGGCTGCACAAAGACCCAATCAAAGGGCCTTAACGAGAAACCAACCACTGCTCTCCAAACGGCTGACAAGAACGACCATATTTTCTTAGCGATAGGGCAAGAAATAAAGCGGTGATGGGCAGATTCGACACTGGTGGTGCAAAAGAAACAATTGCCATTGGATATTCGTTGCTTGGAAAGAGCAGAAGCAAGCGGAAGACCCCCAATCATCACCCTCCAAAGAAAAACCTTATATTTGAAGGGTGTCTTGTTCAGCCACCCTTCCATCACAGTTTCCCTCCACCATGACCGGGATTTACGCAATCCCCATAGCGCATTAGCTTAAGTGACCAGCCAGTGATGATCTTTAATGAGGAGATGATAGACCTGGTTAGCGGAAGCTTTATCTAAACTCAGCCGGCCTTCAAAGTCCCAATCCTGCCAAGGACGATCCGAAGCAAGGGCAGGAAAGGGTTGTCTGCTCTGGAGCACCATCAGAAGCTATTCCCATAAATGCCTGTATCCACGAGGAATCCTAAAGATTCTCCTGGCTGTACGAAATGATATTAGCACATTGCGACTGGCAAGGGTGGCATCCGTGACTGAAGTTAAGCCCAAACGTGCCATACGGTTGAATTGTGGTCGAAGCTCTTGTTTACCTTCCCACGAAAGTATCCGCGAGAGTGCCAGCAATTCCAATTGAAACGAATTAGCAACCAAGCGATCCTCCGCTGGATGCCACTAAGCCTTCCGGAGGACCAGTTTCTAGGAGCATACCAAATGGGTAAGCAGGGATGAAGAGGAACAAGAGAATCAGGAATCGGCATTAAGGATTCCCACCACGAACTCTGGATTTGGGTATTGCCATGCCGAAGCCCCTGCTCCTGAAGGAAATAATGGGCTATAACGACCCACGGATGATGATCTGAGCACATAGCACGGAAAAGAGACCAACGGAGGGCCAGCATGTGGGTTTGGGCATCCAAAATAGCTCCTCCACCCATGCATCTGGGGGTGCACGCATGCGACCAAGAAATCCAAGAAATGCCTGCATGCAAGGAATCTTTCTTCCATAACATGAAACGAATAAACTGAGTCAGAGCATTCAGAGTAGTAGTAGTCCAAGGCAGCAAGGGCAAGAAATATGTGAGCATCGGCAACATAATTGTCTGGGCTACTTTGAGGCGAACATGGAATGGCCAAGCCTGAGACTTCCAATACAGAAACTTACCTGCCAGTTTCTGAGAAGTCCACTGAAGAAGCTGCTTTGGTGGAACATCAAGACCCAATGGGTAGCCAAGATGTCTGACAATGGAACCATGAGGCACAACGATACCCTGCCAATTCAATGACTGCAAATACGACTCCGTGCAGCTGAGAATGGCTGATTTCAACGCATTGATGCGAAGGCCGGAAGCCTGACCAAAGAGAGCCCAAACATCCAATGCTTTGCGAAGGTTATCCTTATCCGCCCGCAGAATCATAAAACTGTCATCAGCCAAGGATTGACCAATGAAATGTTGTCCAGAAGGAAGCGACAATTCAGCCAGCTGAGTGGAAGCGGCCATACGAGATAACATCGAAAGAACCGGATGGGTCGCAAGGGCAAAGAAGAGCGGGCTCAATGGACACCCCTGTCTGACAGACCGGGCAAGGGCAAATGGCGCGGTAACGCCTCCATTCAACATGACTCGCGAAGACGCCGCTGCACTGATGATGTAGATCAGTCTAGACATCCGATCACCAAAGCCCATAGCAGACATAAGCTCTGCAACAAAAGACCAGTCCAGATAGTCGAAAGCCTTTTCCAGATCCAATTGAATCAGTACGACCTCCTGATTAGAATGCCGTGCATAATCAATCGCCAGTTGCGCATTTAACACATTGTGCAGAATGTTTCGGCCCTTAATAAAACCATATTGAAGTGGATGTACAATGGCAGGGAGATGCTTGTGGAGCCGATTCGCCATTACTTTGGAAAAGATTTTGTACATAGACCCCATTAAAGAAATTGGGCGCCAATGTTTCAACATAGACGGCGAAGGAACCTTCGGAAGCAATTTAATAAGTCCTTCTTTCCATGAGGAAGGCATAATCCCCATTTCCCACACCTGCTGAAACAAAGCCGTTAATGGTTTCGCCAATTGGGTAGCAAAAACCTCAAAGAACTCATTGGTGAGACCATCCCAACCAGGACTTTTATCCTTGGGTAAGTGTAACAAAACATCCATAACCTCCGCCTCACAAATATCTGACTCCATAGTGGCTTGCATGTCTTGCGGAACCTGATTACGAACCAGGTCATAAAAGACTGAACGGGCCTGAGTAGTTTGGGCTGAAGGTGGCGAAGTGGAACCAAGAAGATCAATGAAATAATCCCTGCACATATGCACAATAGTCTACGGATCAAGGACCAGTTGCCCGTCTGCATCCAGAAGTCTAGTCATATTCTCTCGAGCAGGAGAGGCATGGAGGGCTCGAAAGAATTTATGAGTCTGACACGCATTATCTTGCAAAGTCTCCGTCAGATGCTGCAATTTGGCCTGCTGATACGATTTCAACTGAAATTCTTGAATAAGATGAGCCACACGCATTTCTAGTGCTAGTAAGAACGCATCATCTGGAGTATCCATCAGCAAAGAACGGACCAAAGCCAGCAAGTCCTGGGCGGCTTGCCGACGCTGTCGATAAAGAGAGGCATGATGGATTCCATACTGGCGAGCAACCCGCTGCACATTAGAGAGCAATCTTTCAAAGGAGGCAGTGCCCTGAGAAAAGAAGTCCAGTAAGAATCTATCAATCAATTGCTGCATATAACCCTGAAAGATTGCATGCTTCAAATAAGAGGAGTTAAAGCGCAAAGGGAGCCGGTCCAGGAATCGCTTGAAAGGTGCAATGGGGTGTGCGAGCATCTCAAGCTGAAGAGGAAAATGGTCCGACAATGCATATTGCTGCAAGACTTTCATTTCAAGCATCTCAGGGAGGAAATCATCATTCTGCATGATGTATATGCGGTCCGGCCGCGACCAAGTTGTTGCATACTGAGCGGAATGGAAAGTAAACCCTGTAGAAGAGGGGTTCAGCCAGGACCAGAGATCTTGCTTAAGAACAGCAAGAGCCAACTCATGCCACCTACGGCTTTCCGGCGCGTCCATCACCGAATGCTCCGAGGTGGACTGCGAAGAATCAACACACATATTGAAATCGCCCATGAAGAGGCCCCGTCTGCCAAGTGACAAAGAAGTCTGCAAACTATGCCAAAGCTCCCGGCGCGATAAAGGATCATTCGGTGCATAGAGAACAAGTAACCATAAGATTTCTCCATCTAGTAAAATTTTAATCACCACAAAGCGCCCATGCACATCATTTTTAATAAGAAGAGGTTGATATTTTTCGTGTACAATCATAAGCACACCAGAATAACGCATGGCATGTGTCCCTGCATAGAACAGACGAAAGCCATGACAGTCTACAACTTTTCCAGCTTCACCGTGACTCTTGTGTTCAACAGCACACAAGACATCCCACTGATTCTCATGCAGTACAGTCCACATGGCATGTTGCTTATGGCGAGAACAGATTCTTTGCACATTCCAAGTGGCTACTTTCATAGTTGTTGTAAAAGAAAATCAGGTACGAGGCACGGCTTGCCTTGCTTTGACCTTGTCTGCGAGAATATCCAGGACTCCCTCATCCAAGAAATCAGCCAACATGGCAAAAGAGTTCTGCGGACCAGATTTGGAGGTGGACTGCATATCTGCTGGCCTGGGAATGGAGCGGGGATAACGACGATCCCAGGGGGTAATGACATTGCCTCGAGCATCAAAAGTCAGCTTAGCTGGTGGACCCTTTGGACGATCCGAATACACTCTCCGTGGGGGCTGAGGACGAGGGGCAGAGGAAGCCATCGCAGAAGGAGAGTGCTCTGACGGCAACATTTCTTTCCTGCGCATATAAGTACGCATGGAATCTTGTGGCGCAGAAGGCACAGAATTCTCCATACCAGCAATCACCCTGTTACCTTTTTTTGCGCGTACTTCAACCTAGTCGGTGCCATGGGAGGCTAAAACCGAAACCTGTTGTTTACATTTATCCAGAGCTTTGGGTGGATGAATAGCATCCTGCGATGAGAAACCACATACCATATCTTCCATGGGGAGCGCTACATGCCCCGCATCTGAAGGGTGTTGCTGTTCTGGGTATTCGGCCATGAAGTGCCCTAATTTGCCACAGGAAAAGCAGTGTCCTGCAAAAGTGCCCCATTTCAAACGAAAGTGTAAGGAATGCATGCCAGAGCAATTGAGACGTAACCACGCGGGTCTTTTCCTGGTAGTGTCCCATAACATACATAAGCGATTAGGATTCACTGCCCTTAAACTTGGAGGGACCAAAACCGTGCCCACAGCAGCCATGGCTTCCTTCAACAGCGGCCAATAAACAGCCGCGCAATTTTCCACTTCAACCCATACAGGGCACTCCCGTTGTAGCAGGCACTGAAAATCTGCCATTGGGCGCCATGGTACTAAATGGACCAAACGGCGATCAAGAAACAGAGGCAGTTTAGACAGAAGAGCAACAAGGTGCGTCTCAGATTTTAACAACACCTCAAAAAACCCGCGGGGCCCCACAAAAATCTCTTCAACACATTCCCCTTGTAGCACGCTGTGCAGCCACTGGCGAATACGGGAAATCTGGGGGATTCTACCAATGAAGAAGAGTATCATCACGCGATCATAGAATACTGAAAAGGAGCGCAAGACAGATTTGGGGTCAACAGTGGCTTCCAAAACATCTTCCGGTGCAGATTCAGAAAAGGCTTCCTGATTATGTTGAACATAATCACCAAGTAAAGTATTTGCAAACTCTAGCAAATGCTCCCAGTCAACATCCTGAGAGTCTGCAGAGTCCGAAGCAACCTGCGCATAAGAACGATCCTGATGATCCATTGATGCCTCCGGAGTGTGCTTGGTGCGTTTGCCTGCAGGCTGAAAGTCAGGAGCAGTGGGCGTCTCTTCATTGCACGGAACCATATCATCGGGTTCCTCGGTATCAGAGTCCGGACCAAGCGCTGCCACCGTTTGGTCTATAAAATCCAAGTCCACACCGGCCATGGTGTATTGCTGCGTATACCGGTCAGAGGCTGAACGAAAATCTCACAGGAAGCAAGACTGCACCGGCCATTCTACCTCTTCGCAGGCAAAGACGGGCTCGTTCCCGTTGCTGGCTCACGCTGTCGCGCGCTCTGTGTGGCAACCTGGGGGTGACTGGCTGCTGGCCCTTGGTGGCTCAGGGCGGGCAGCAAGCAGGGGGCGACGGAACGTCCTGGCAAAGGGTGAGCTAGGTTAGGTGAGGTCGATCATGCGCAGGGTCGGATTGCTGGTCCCCAGCTTCACGCAGGGTCCAGCCAAGCCTGCGCTGTCCTGGGGGAAGGGGCCAGGCGGCACGCAGGGCAGGGCGGCGAAGGAATCGCAGGGCAGGGTAGCGCAGCACGCAGGTAGGTCAAGGACATCACGCAGGCGACGAAGGGCGACGGGGCAGGGGGCGACGAAGGGCGCGCAGGGGGTAGCGACGGGCGACAGGGCAGGGCGGCGCGCAGGGCAACGCAAAGGGCGTCCGAAGCAGGCGCACGTGCTCTCACTCTCGCTCTCTCTCTCTCTCTCTCTCTCTCACACCTGGGTCGAGGCGCTGCCCTAGACGAGCAGGAGGTGCAGGGAAGATCGCGTCAGCAGGAAACGTCCCGTCACGAGCAGCGTCGCCATCGCTCCTCGACGACCTTTTTCTCTCTCCCTCTCTCTCTCTCTCTCTCTCTCTCTCTTTTCGTAAACTCTCTCTCTCTCTCTCTCTCTCTCTCTCTCTCTCTCTACCATAGCTCTTACTCCCACTCGTACTTCCACTTCACGGCTCACCTCCCTTCAAAGAAGAGAAGAAACTCAAAGATAAAGGAGAAGCAAGCACTTCAAAGAAAGAACAACTGCTCTATGTCAACAAGTACAAAGGGAAGAAAAAGATATTGTTTGTTACTTCTGCAAAAGAAGTGGGCACATTGGAAATTTTTGTCATGTCAGAAAAAGATCATAGAAGGCCTACCTTGCAACTATCAAAGACAAAGAAGACCATAAAAAAGAAGAAAAAGAAGATACTCAAGAGCAGAAGGACGAGCCTCACGAATGCTTCTATTCCCACTATTCAAACCGACTTTTTTAAGCCTTGTATGTACTTTGCACTAATGCTCCAATGATAAGCCTTGTAACCCTCGTGTAACTTGTGCACTACACCCTGTGCACACTTAGTGAGGCCTTGTGATAGCCTCTCGCTTTATATGGTTAATTTTTCTATGTCTACACTTAGCAAGGTTCTACTCATGATAGCCTCTGTATACTCAATGTTTTTGTAGGAACATTCAACAACCTAGAAGAACTATCCTGTGTCCCATAGGCACAGTAGGGAAAAATGGAACTATCTTGTAACTATAAAGCAATGTACTTGACAATCATTTGAAGCGAATGCTATTGTACCTTGTACTTTCAGTATTGTCCATGTCTACTCAAGATTGTGTTTATGAGTCCAAGCTAATCTATCTTGGAACTGAATTTACTTGAGTAATACTCTAAGTCATCATGCTTCTTGTCCATGAATTCCAACCACCATAGCTAAACCTTGCTCAAGGATCCGTGTTTCTGAATAGAAGCCTCAACTATATTTGTCAAAATTGAAAATAGCTTGTTGGCATAAATCACTTGACCGTATTGGGAACCGTACGTTACTAACCTTTATAATCATGAAAGTAGATTAGTAACTGCAGAGGCATGACAACAATGGTACAAATTGAGCACTTCTGCCCTCTTCTAAAAGATTTCTGGACGAGATTAAATTGTATCCCACATGTGTTTAGCAGTCAGCACTTGCCTAGGTTAATAGAGATTTCCAATCGCCTGCTCTCAATGTGAACCAGGAAGGAGATTAGAGAGAGCTCACTTGATGGCCATACAACAATGGTTGTCAAGTAGAGCACTCGTAATGGGGTTTCACCATACAAATAGAGTCATGATAGTACACAAATAGCAATGTCCTGCAGCCACAGATGTAGCAGCTTGTGTATATGAGGACACTTGCCAGAGCTACTCCTTCCATATAACAAGATACAATGAAAGAATTATTTCTACCCAAGGCTTCTCTCAGACAGAAGGGATCGCACGTTACTGTCATAGATGGAAGTCATTTGTAATATGATTCTTTGATTCACTTGGACAGTGAGATGCAGCCACACTGTATGTCTTTCATTGGGAGCAACCAGCCTAGGAAATCTCTCCTTCCCAGCTTTATTTGATTATCAAAAGGGCTTGTATTGTCTATATAACTTGGAAAACCAAACAAGAAGTTCAATTGTGTCCTTTCCATGTCATTTGTACACAAAATGTTCAAACATTTCACTTTGTGATGTGAGAAGACGCTTCAACAACAGAAACCTACACTCTCTAGACAGCATGTAGCGAAGTATTGCAAGAAGAAAGCAGAATCTAGCATAAAATCCTCTATTCGTTAAACCAACGCCATGTGAAGATTCTTACTTGACAAATGTATCTGCCCATACTTGGGCAGTATGTGTAGTGACATGCTCAAAGTTGTGACGATGGCATTCTTCTCTGTCAGCTTGTGACATGTCTAATGCATCTTTTATAGCAATAGCTACATCGCTTATATTCCAAGGATTTACAAGTATTGCACCTGCCCCTAATGATTGAGCTGCACCGGCGAGCTGAAAATTTCAAAAAATTGGAAGCAACATCAGACTCATATATGCTTGCAGGAATTAGTTCAGAAACAATCATGCACTTACACTTTTATTGGTTCTGTCAATTTTTGTGCTAACAAAACTGCACGAGCTTTTGAACAAGTATAACAGCACTGATGATGTGTTACATGTGCCCATTCTTGTGCTTACATGGATGAGGTTCTAATTAAGTATAAGGATTGTACACTGCAATTCCACAGCCCATTGTATTAAGAATAAAATTACCTCACTTAAAATAAGGACACCCTTTTTCATATTTTGACAGGCCACAAATTCGTAGCTAACAAGGTTCATACCATCCCGTAAAGATGTGACCAGCACAACATCTGGCATACATCCCGAAAACCAAATTCTCATCTTCAGCAGACAAAAAAACTCAAACCTTCCACTCCCTTCCACTCATCAACTGTACTCACACACTTTAATTGAACAATAAAGCTTTTACTAATCAAGGGAAACTTTCTACCTTGCAAGGTACAGTTCTGTCCCATGAACTGACCATGTAGGTATCTATATATCCACTTTCTTTCATTCTGATTACTGCATTATTAATCATGCATACTTTTTACCGAGACTAAGATGGTTGTCAAATGCAAAATTTAGAGCCCAGATATTCAGGCAAGTGTGTAACATTCTTAATTAATAAAACTCTTTCCCATTATTTGTCGTTAAAATCTATTTCTTACTAGGGTCATTCCACCTACTTTTCCTGTTATTACTCTCTCAAGATTGTCCTCTCTGAAAATCAAGATCAACTCCACTACTCGCACTGCACACAGCATTAACCTACTTCACTTGTTCCCTGATCTTTCATCTTCCTCCTCTATATTTATTCCCACCTTGCTTCCATATATTTGAAACTGTTGACTGAAAACCATTCCACAATGTTCCAATCAAAGAAAGCTTATCATTGACAACCAACACTTTCATTTTGAAGTGCACGAACTTTATATGATAAAAGCCACCCCATGAAAGAATCCCTCGCCTAGCATATACTGTCTCACAATTGATTTCATAGCCATTTTCCAGAAACTCTCAGTAGAGGCGCACAGATTTGATATGATGAAAGCCACCTCATAAAAGTGCATGGATTTGAAACGATGAAAGCCATCTCATAAAAGAAATAACTTGGTTAGCATATTGTCTCACATTTAATTTCACAACCATTTTCCAGAAACTGTGTAGAGGGTTTTTTTTACCTGTCACAGCATATAGAGCACAGAGTCTGTGAAAGTCCAGTGATCGATCCTGCAATCCACAGCAGAAATTAAAATTTTATGAAGCCCCCACTAACATCTGTGGAATAGAAATAAATCATATCAATACTAGAGCTCAGACAGGAACTTTATGTGCTTGATTCTGCTCATTTTCCCCTTTGAGATTGAATCATATTAATACAAAAGCTCAGACAGGAACTTTGCATGCTTGATTCTGTTCATTTTCCCCTTTGAGATGGACGAGTTGCAACATATTCCCACTGTGATTTTATGAGCCAAGCAATATGAGCGTGTTTATATTCTGCAAACTAGTCTGCATATTTCGTGCAATCATTAGTAATTGTCTGAATTTCATAAACAGAAAGCTTTATGTACTATCTCATAAGGGGGATAATGAAGATATAGAGGTAGCAGCTGAACAAATAAACGGATGAAGAGTGGTGTGCACAGTGAGTGCATTTTATAGAACATGTTGGAACACAAAAAGAAGTCCAGAATGTCATTCAAAAAAGCAAAAAAAAAAGCCTTTTTGGGGCTATTTAATGAGCCAGAAAAAAACCAAAATATGATAATTAAACAGACAAGTTTTGGTACCTCAACATCCCCTTAGAGGACTAAAACAAGAGATCAAGAAATGAGTAGACCACTTAGCCCTGACCCAAAAGGCCCCCCCCCCCACAGAGTCCAAGGCATTGAGCCAAGTGTCTCTACAGACAGCCCAAGGACCTACCACAATCAAAAAGGCAGTGAATATCTTCTTTGAGTCGCCCTAGAGAATGGGAACTTTTTAGTTTGTTTTTTTTTTTTTTTTTTTTTGTTGGGGAAGGGAGGCGGGGGTATATAGAAAAAGATAGAGCCTGACTGTGTCTATTATCTTGCTAAACATGGATTAATGTTTGAATCTATATGATACCCAATGGAAGCAATATATAAACAAAAGTGATCATAATTAAATCCAATTATACTATGCAAAAAAACAAAAAAGGGGATGCTAATCCCCAACTAAATGTGTTGCATTGTCTCATAGGCCACTTACTTATTTTAATGTTATCTTCACTTTACTGATGAGATGACATTAGACATGGATGTACTTTGGATTTTGTCTCATAGGCCATATTGGCCTTATGTAGACATTAATGTTTCTTTCTTTCTTTCTTTCTTTTCTTTCTCTCCCTCGTTCATGAAGAAGTTTAAATTGATTGCAAAAATATTGACACCAGCCAAGCCATCGAAAGACTGGCAGCAAACACTCATGAAGCCAAAAGGCTGTTAAAACACCATTCTACAAGAACAAAAGAAGAGGATCATAAAGAGTGCACAATAGGTGTGGAGTGAAAAATATCCATGCATGGAGCAGCCACCTCTCCAATTATGAAGCCAGCTGAAATCATGGAGGAAATCTTCCATAGTAGCAACCCTCACACATGATCCACATGACCACAAATACCCGAGGCTGAATCAAAGATAAATGCATTGCAAGTCTCCCTCCCCACCCCCCGACTCTGTGTGTGTGTGTGTGTGTGTGTGTGTGTGTGTGTGTGTGTGGGGTAGGCTGAGTGAGATGCCAAGGAGGACTTTCAAACATGGTCTCTAACACCATTGGCGCAAAGCAGGGATGTCCTCTCTCCCCCACACTCTTCAGTCTCTACATTGACGAGATAGATGATCACATCACACAAGGAGGTGGCAAGATAGCAAGTATGCTTGTCTCCATTATGCTTTATGGTGGCAATATTGTTCTAGCATCTAAATCACAAGAGGGTCTACTGCAACATCTCCATGCCCTTCATGACTTTGTACACAACATGGATTGACAATTAATCTTGGGAAAACCAAGATCTTGATCTTCCACACATCATCCCCACTAAAAAGGAGATCAATCTTCACACTAGGAGCTCGATAGGTGGAGATTGTGGACTCGTATGTCTACTTAGGGATCACTTTCAAGTTTCACTACATCTGTGAGGAGATTCACCATGGCACATGTAGCCAGAGACCGACTCACACGAGGGGTATGCAGCACTGGCGATGATGGAGAGACAATGCCACCAAGCACACTTCCAAGAGCTTCGCACATGGCAATGGCTATTTTACACACTAGTCACACCAATCATGATGTATGGCACACCTATTTGGACCCTTGGCTTGGCTATATACCTATGGACACAAATCGAGAAACCAAAGATGATTATGCTCTCATGGATGCAGCTAACCATCAGTACCACGTGAGATTATTAGAGCAGTTTACTACATCTCCCATGGTGATGGAGGCCCTTTTTTAGACCATCAGCTTCATACACATAGTACGTGACATCCATCCAGATAGACTACCTAAGAGGGCCTTCAAGGCCTCTAGGTAGCTAGCTCAAGCAAGACAGGAGACTTCATGGTATGCACAGGTTGAGCAGTGGCTAGCAAGATATGGAATCAACATGGACCATCTCCCCCCTTTCAGTATGATCCGAACTGCATCTTCCTACACCTCTCCCACACAAAGAGGAGCTTGGTTATGCAACAGGATCTCTACCAATTGTACATACAGCATAGATGGCTATCACCAAGGCAACCCCTTCTCCCGAAGATGTCTTACAACAAAGACCACTTCATGAAGACTACCATAGATGGCTTCATTGAGAGACCTAGATAGCTAGATATATACGTGCCACATGAGAGATGCGTAGCCATTGGCCAGCTTCAGGTATCCTCTCACCAACTCGAGATCAAGACCAAGAGAGCAACCCACATCCCTAGAGCTAAGCGGATCTGTAGATTATGCTAGGATGAGATAGATTATACCCACATCCCTAAAGCTGAGCAGATCTGTAGATTATCCTAGGACAGAATCCCCACGCCATCACCACCTGGGAAACTTTCTAATTGAGATTCTAAGGCTCCACACATCACTATGATAGGCTAGCACTACACAGAGGGGGGGGCATCATCAAAGCTTGTTAATTTCTTTCAAACATTAAACACATAGCACCTACACAAAGAGGGGTGACAATCCAGAGAGCTAAGGAGATCAAAGTAGCACACCAGCCGCAAATGCAAGAATACTACACACAATTGCTACATCAAAGAGAGATGAGGGAGATCCGCCTACAACACGAGCAGCAACTGATAGAGTTAAGGGCCAAGTCCAGATGCTACCCTGATACTATTTCATCCGAGATGTATGACATACTCTATAAAGATATGTTAGGGTTTGCGCTGAGGAAACATAGCATATAGAATTATGATTGAAACACAAAGACTCAAGCAAAGACAAGAAAAACTCAAACCCTAAACCCTAAATGCAAAACACAAAACGCAAAAACTCAAAACTCAAACACAAAGACAAACACAAATAGAAGAACCTCTGAAGTGAATCAATGTTGTGGATGAAATTAAGAGTATAGAGAATGACTAAGGGCAAAGCAATGTAGTATTGGAGACTGACGTCCACTGGAGGCAGAACCCAAGTGCTATGACCACCAGTCAAAGTGTCGCATTGTGGGAAACACCAAACGCTAATCCCCAAAAGTGTTAGGGAACTAAGTTGACAATAGGATAGATGTTTGCTCATGTAGATCACTTGCTAGATAGCAAAAACGCAAGTATTGTAACAGTCGCCTGGTGCGGGAGATGGCAATAGTCTATCGCCTGGCACTAGATGCTGAAAATGCAGGCTGATTAGGTGGTATAATGACGGAGTAGATAGAGACCTCCAAATACAGTAGGGAGATGGCTGAAAACAAGCCACCTAGGGCTGGATAGTAATGGGCTATAGTTGGCGATGGCTAGACAGCAGAAGGTAGGTGGCTAATGGTTGAAATCTGCACGATAGAGTGAGAAACCTGCACAAAAGGATGACACTGAATGGTGGGCAGCTTGTCTATTTATACATGTTGAAGGTTGCCCCAAAAAATAGTGTTTTGAGGCACCACTGAAACTCTCTCAAACCGTGCATCAAATTTTTGTTTTTCATTAATTAAGGGTATTTTGGGGCTGTTTAAAAATGCTAATCATTTGTAAAGCATGTTTTAGCTCAACAACCCCCTCTCAGGCCCAAAACTGAGCGTAAAAGGGAAGGCTTGCAATGTTTACCCCAAGGTGTCCCACCCCAAAGTAGGCAAGGCATCAGACAATGGGTGCAAGTCGACTCCCAGTGGCCTACCAACACTACAAAGGCGATGGTTATTTTACCAAGGAAATCCGAGTAATCACCCCAGAGAGGACAAGGCATCAAACAAAGAGTGCTCATCGGTTGTCTAATGGCCCACCAAGCCCTACAAAGACAAATGCAACCACATTGAGCTTTTCTTGTTTTTTTTTTGTGAAAAGTAAATTTTAGGAATAGCGGCCGATTAAGTAACAATGACCTAAAAGACGGGAGTAGGGATGGTACACCCAACACATCACAAAACAGTACAAGCTTACCCAACCACTCGAGAATGTCCATGAAGAGGGAAATGTGAAAAAGCATCATGTCAAGAAGGATGGTGGTGTAATCCGTCAATAGAAATAGCTTAGGATCCCTCTAGTGGTGCTTTGCACAATGGGATGCATAGTATGCTACATGCTAAAGAATGCTCATCCAACAAGTGCCACTTGGACAATGTCCCTCATGGAAAAATTATTCACTTACCCAAGCACCCTAGTACAAAGATAATAAAATCATGCAATGCATAGGTACAGGTACAACAAGTGGGGAAGGCCAATATCGAAGACAAGTGACAAAACCTGTAGAATACTAGGAAGGGTAGGAACGCCCTCTCAACCTAGTGTCGATGCCGAAGAAGGAAAAGGAGCCTGAGGATGTTGGTCTTCACGTGGTGCCGACAACCATGTCAATGAAAATGATGAAGCATCCCTATTGGAAGAGCACGAATAGAAGTCATCGCCATGATAGCATCAAGAGAGATGTTGCATGATCCGCCGTGGGAGAGGCAAAGCCTCCATGATGGTAGAAGAGCAAAACTCCAAGTAGATGAAACCATGAAAGAAACAGTGGGCATCTCCTGTCTCCAACTTAGAAAGAATTGGTGCAAGCCTGCATGTTATCCCTGCACTGAAATACAAAACCCTCCAAAAGAGACCAAAATCTGTAAGCACAAATGTGAGTAGTGAGATGCTCCAAAAAAACAAAACTGAAAATAAAATAAAAGCAAGCAAGCTAAGTGCAATGCAATGAGTATGTAAGTATGCAATGGAAGACTAAAAAGATAAAGGCTAAATGTGTGGCAACCATCGCATACGGCGAGGTAGGGAAGTGGACGTGGAAGGTCCAATGGATGTCCTAGAAACACATGCACAATGTGCAATAGGTGAGTCACTAGCAGACCGATCAGCCATAGAACAGGGAACGGGAACGGAGAAAACGGCATAATATATTCATATATATATATATATATATATATATATAGAGAGAGAGAGAGAGAGAGTCAAGTTTCAACACTTAAGCCTAGATTCATCTAGAGATATATATCATGCACATGTGCAGGCGGAAGAGGCGCCAGGCAAGCGAGAGAGGTGGGAGTCGTGAGAGGTGGGTCTGGCAGGCAATCAGGCCAAGCAGTCGAGAGAGGCGCGAGAGACAGGAGGCAGGTCAAGCAGGCGAGAGGTGGAAGTCAGGCCAACAAGCGCAAGGCGAGACAAGATGCGATCAATGTTTTTTAAAAAAACTTTAATGCCCCACTGCTAGAACGGCCGTTCCAAAGAAGAAACGGCCAGGAACGGCCTGAAACGGGACAGGGAAAGGGCTGGAACGTTTCGCCAGCGTTTCCTAGGTTTGGATCTTCCCGAACGCGTTAATCCGTTCCTAAGTAACGAAACAGGCGTTCCCTGTTTCTATGCAATCAGCCAATCCTTCAAGAGTAGTAAAGGAGATAGGCTGCTGAGACTATTCACGTGCCATAAAACCAGTAGCTACTTAGATAGATGGAGTATATGGCGCAACAGCAGGATGCATACACCCACTGGATTGGCCAACCGGAGTTGAGGTAGTTACAACGGTCTGTTGTGGTTTTCTAAGAGGAAGACCTTGGGTCTTGGTACGACACTCCTCATCCACATGGCCCAACCTCTGGCAGTGTGCAAAATCCATTTTTCCCAGGAATTTGCTATCAAAAGGGATCATGT